>NW_028327171.1:92485146-92788177 GCF_987537825.1 Furipterus horrens
ATTTTTCCATCCCTTTACTTTCAGTCTGTGTAGATCTTTTGTTCTAAGGTGGGTCTCTTGTAGACAGCATATATGTGGGTCATTCTTTCTAATCCATTCAGCTACCCTATGTCTTTTAATTGGAGCGTTTAATCCATTTACGTTTAAGGTTATTACTGATAAGTACTTATTCATTGTCATTTTCCCCCTTTGTACTCGTGTTCTTCTCTGTTTCTCTCTGTTTCTTTATCTTCTTAGAGCAGACCCTTTAGCATCTCTTGCATTGCTGGTTTGGTGGAGATGTATTCTTTTAGTTTTTCTTTGTCTGAGAAACTCCTTATTTCGCCTTCCATTTTGAATGAGAGCCTTGCTGGGTAGAGTATTCTTGGTTGTAGGCCTTTGTTTTTCATTGCTTGGAATATTTTTTGCCATTCCCTTCTGGCTTGTAGTGTTTCTGCTGAGAAATCTGAGGATAGCCTTATTGGAGCTCCCTTGTATGTTATTAGTTGTTTCCCTCGTGCTGCTTTTAGGATTCTCTCTTTGTCTTTGGATGTTGCCATTTTAATTATGATGTGTCTTGAGGTGGGCCTGTTGGGGTTCATCTTCATTGGGACCCTCTGTGCCTCCTGGATTTGCGTGACTCTTTCTCTCCTCATGTGAGGGAAGTTTTCTGTCATTAGTTTTTCAAAGAGGTTTTCTATCCCTTGCTCTTCTTCTTCTCCTTCTGGAATTCCAATGATACGGATATTGTTACGTTTCATGTTGTCCTGCAGCTGTCTTAGAACCTCTTCAGTCTTGTTCAGTCTTTTTTCATTTTGTTGCATTGTCTGGGAGTTTTTGTGTACGTTGTCCTCCAGCTCGCTGATCCGATCTTCTGCTTCCTCTAGCCTGCTTTTAATTCCTTCTACTGTGTTCTTCAATTCAGAGATTGTATTCTTCATTTCCTCCTGGCTCTTATTGATAGTTTCCATGTCCTTTTTGATGCTGGTGTAATTCTCAGTAAGTTCCTTATAGTTCTTCTGGAGTTCACTATAGTTTTTCTGGAGTTCTTTGTAGTTTCCGCTGAGCTCATTTAGCTTCTCCATAATCCATGTTTTAAATTCTGTATCTGATATTTTTCTCCCCTCTATTTCATTTAGCACTCTTTCTGGGGATTCTACCTTTCCTTTTGATGGGGGGTTGTTTCTCTGTCTCCCCATTTTTGTGATTCCTTTTGTTTGTTGGTGCTTCTTAGAATGATCAGTTCTTCCTGGATCTGCCTCTGGTAGCGTCAGATCATGTACCAGACTGGCCCTAGGCAGCCTGTTGGAGACTTCCAGGGATCTACTGCCTTTGTCTCTCTTCTTTAGTTGTTACTATACTCAATCTGTGATCAGTCGTCAGGCTTAAGGACCGTGGGTGTGGCAACTTAATTCCTGTAGGCAGGGCTTTTATTTCCCCTTAGTATGACACCACTTGGAGGGGGATGGTCTGTCTGCTGTACTGGGGCTGAGTCAGCACTGGCTGGTCCTGGGAGGGGGTTAGTGTAGCTTCCACTTACTCCTCCGCCCTCCTGGATCTCCGTCTGTGTTGTCCTTGATGATATTTCTTTAATCTGTCTGGTTGTATTTCAGCTACTTTTTGGTGGATCTTTTTCTCTGGTTAGTTGATTGAGAGTCACTCTGCCCACCTTGTCTTGAGATCTTTTGTGAAGGTGCTGCTAAAACATAATTACACAACCCAGGCAAGAAACCCACACCCTCCAATGTCTCCCCCAAATACAATCCCACTATAGGCTGCAAATGAGCCCGTGTTAATATACTTGTGGAGATACTGGGACTCTTATTTCGTAGGAGAAACAGAAAGGAGTTGTTTTAAATGAAGGAAGGGTAATTTTTGAGCTGGAAGTTGATAGAGTATTAATATTAGCAATTGGGATCAAGGTTATGTAAGAGAGCAATTAACACTTACACTGTCTGTTTGAAAAGGAGGGGAGGGTTACAGTGTGGAGTGTGAAAGTGGAAGTGTATAGTATTAGGATTATATAATCAGTATATACTATATGATTAGCGTGGGAGGTAGGGTAGACACAACAGACATCCAGGTAGATAGACAGCCAGAAATTGAAAGAGAGGGCTGGGGAGGTTAGAAGGTAGGAAATAGATTGAGAGAGAATTTTTTAAGGATAAAAATACAGAGTAGAAAATAGCAAGACAGGAAGGGAGAGAGGAAAGAGAGAGAGAAAGTAGAGAAGAGAAGGGTAGGAGAGAGAACAAAAGAAGAAGGGGAGGTATAAGAGAGGGGACTGGATTAAAATTTTTTTTTAATTATATGTTATAAAAAAGATTAGGAGATTAAAACATGATATAAAGTTGCAAGATAGAGAGAAAAGGTGAATATAGAGAGAGAGGAATAGGAGATAGGAAAGCAAGAAGATTTGGGAGGAAAAGAGCTCAGAGGAGGGAAGGAAATCAGGAGGAAGAGGAGATATTAGGGAGGGGAGGATTGAAATTGAAGAGTTGGCAAAAGATAGGATGAAGGAGAGAAATACAAGAGGTAGGGAAAGAAGTGGGGGGATGGGGTAGAAAAAGAGAAGGGGTAAGAATGGGAGAGTAAAGGGAGAGGGGGATAGATTAGAATTATAATTTGAATATTAAGAGATTAGAATATAAAGTGTAATAGGGAGAGAGAGATTATGTATAGGGAGAGAAGGAAAATAAGGACATGAGATGAAAGAAAAATGAGTGTAGACTGAAGGGGGACAAAATAAAGAAAGAAATTTAATAAAGTTGAAGGTGCGTAGCGCAGAGAAAGGAGAGGGTGAGAAAGGGAGAGAACTTAAAATTATAAAATTAACTGAGAATAGGATGCAGGGGAGAATGCTAAGGGGAGAGAAGGGAGGGAAGGGGAGGGGAGAAAAGGAGTGAGAATAAGAAGGGACTGACGGTAGGGGTAGTTAGAGAGAGAGTGAGAGATAAAAGAATGAGGATTTTAACTCAATTCAACTTTTATGCACAGTCTCTGGGTATTTTTGGTTTGTTTGTTTTTTGGTTTTTCCTTGCTTCCTTCCTGAGTCTGCTCCTATTCAAAATTCCATGAGTTTCAAATCTTTTCTGGTTGGTTGGCTGGCTGTGGGAGGGTTCTGCTTGATTCTGGGGTTGCTAGTCTTTTTTTCGTGGGCCTACCACCGCTCTGCTGTGAGCTGCCTTTAGTTGTTCCCTCCTGAGGCACCCTCAGCCCTCCTCAGGCTTGTCCAGCTACTCCTTCCCCATGTTGGTCCAGCCTGTGCCTGCCAGCAATCCCCGCCCTGCCTCCAGTCCTGTCTCTATTCCCAGGCTACAGCTTCTGCTCTCTTCCCTGTCTATATGCCTGCGCACCCTACCCCTCTCCCTGGCTCAAGATTGTCCTTTTGTTCAGGACTCTGGCACAGTCGGTCAAAGTGCCGGGCCCAGTGGCCCTTTCCTGCCCAGGGCCTCTCCCCTAGTCTGGAGCTTTGCAGTGGCTTTCCTGCCTGTGCTCTTCTCCTTGCCCCAAAACTTTCTCTATTCCGAGCTACCGCTTCCGCTGGCTTCCCTCTCTATAGCCTGCGTGCTCTATCTCTCTTCCAGCCGCAGCACCGTCCCTTTGTTCTGTGGGACTCTAGTGTGGTCGTCCTTTTGTTCTGTGGGACTCTAGTGTGGTCGGTCAGCGCAGCACTCTCCTTCACCGGAGCTCTCTGCCGGTCCAGAGCTTCACAGCAGCCCCTCCCCGCGGGCCCTTCTCTTTGCCCTAAAACCGTCTCCCCTCCAGAACCTCCGCCTCCGCTCTCTTCCCTACTTACACACCCTGCGCGTCCTATTTCTCTCTTAGCCCCAAACCTGCCTTTTGTTCTGTGGGATTCTAGCGCGACTAAAGAGCAAACACTGATTTCAAGAACACAGTTCTCCCCCGGTCCGGAGTTCCGCAGCAGCTTTTGTGTGCTGCCGTTCTCCTTGCCCCAAAACTGCTCCTTTGTTCTGTAGGGCCCTAGCGCAAGTGCTGGGCGCGCCCGCGATGCCGAGCTTTCCGTCGGAGGTTGCAGCTGAGGATGTTTCTCTCTAGACTCAGGTCTCACAGTTTCTCCCAGTCCTGGTTGTTCACTGTTCTCTCCCTCCTCTGGCTTTTTCGGCCAAATCCTCTCCCTAACTCCCTACAAGAATTCACTCCCCGCTAGTGAGCTCTCTGGCTTGATACTGCAAACGCACGGAGTCTCAGAATGCCTCAGCCTGCAGTTTGTGATAAATCCCTCCACCCGCCTCCACGCTGCTCCCACGATCTCCTCCCCGTTCACGTTATCAGATATTCCCACTCACTCAATCATTCCTCCCTGAGTTTGTTCCTCCTGGATTGTCTCCTTAACAGGAGCGAGCTGAGAACACTGTTCCTACTCCACGGCCATCTTGGTCCCCCTGCCAGTTGGTTCCCTTTTCATTTTGATGATCATTTCTTTAGCTGTGCAGAAGCTTTTTACTTTGATGTAGTCCCATTTGTTTATTTTTTCCTTTATTGCCCTTGCCTTAGGAGAAATATTGGCAAAAGTATTGCTACATATTTCTGAAATTTTACTGCCTATGTTTTCTGCTAGAAATTTTATGTTATCATGACTTGCATTTAAGTCTTTTATCCATTTTGAGTTTATTCTGGTGTATGGTGTGAGTTGCTGTTCTAGTTTCATTTTTTTGCATGTACTACTACAGTTCTCCCAACACCATTTATCGAGGAGACTCTCTTTACTCCATTGCATGCTCATGCCCCCTTTGTCAAATATTAATTGACCTTAGAAACATGGCTCTTTATTCTGTTCCATTAATCTATGTGTCCATTCTTATGCAAGTACCAGACTGTTTTGATTACAGCATTATGTTTTTTTAATGAATTAACCCTTTCATCATTATGAAATTATCCTTAATACTTGGTAGTATTATTTTCTATGAAATCTACTTTGTCTATTATTAATATTGTCATTCCAGCTCTCTTTTGATTAATGTAGCATGGTATTTTAAACTTATTTACATCTCTATATTTTAAATGTATTTTTTTGTTGGTAGCACAAAGTTGGACACAATTTCATCTGTTAAGAGTATTGTTTTTAAACTTAATTAGACAAGACCAGAGCAGGGTCTTGCCTCAGTAGTAGGCCAAGTTTAATTTAGATGAAAAGCTGCTCTGGTCCTTGTAAATTATGAGGTTTTCCACTACAGTTGTTGAGAACAGGTATAATTCCTACTTTTGTGTGAGACACAGGCATTGTTTTTTGTAATCTTTTCAGATAGATTCTTCTATTTGCTTTGGTAGTTTTCTCACATGCATGCACTGATCAGTATTAAGCTAAGTACTCAAGAAGAACACTTTACAGATTCCCAGAGTTCTTCTATATGAAGCTCTCTCTTCTCTAGTACTCTGCCTCCTTGGCTGAACTTGACCTGCAGCTTCATTTCAGTTCAGAAGATCAGTGAGCAATACTTATACTCCCTTGACCTGCTCCTGAGCCTGCAAACTTTCTCCAGGCAATAAGGTGGGGCAACCGTAGGATTCATCTAATTTATTTCCCATTTTTCAAGGATAATTGTTCTAATTGCTGAGCTTCAATGTCTTGCATGTTATTGTCTCATATAATTTTGTCTCAGTTTTAGTTGTTTAAGGTGGAAGGTATAACACATATATCCAAGTGAGAGGATAAATCCAAGATGTTATTCCATCTTGACCAGAAGCAGAACTCCAAGACCCTCATCTGACTTAGTATAATTTTACAATATAATTTAGCTTTATTTAGTGTACTTCTTCAAGCTAACCAGTATACTTTGAAATGTTAATTAATAACCTATTAACTATTGATCACCCTGCAATTATTAAGGGAATATATGAGATCTGTACAGAAAGTATCCATCCATGTATTATGAAAAATAGAGACATTTATTGAAGAAGATACAAGGTACAAGAAACATTGTACATAGAACAATGACACTTCAGTCCTTTTCAAAGTGGGCACCTTGGAACCTCACACAGTTCTCCCAGCATCTCTTCCACTGTTCAAAACACTCTGCAAAATCCTTTATTGAAATCACCATCAGCTGCCCCATCATATTTTCCTGAGTCTCATTGACGGTCTGAAATCTCATCCCTTTTGAGAGTGATTTTAATTTGGGGGAATGCCAGAAGTCATAGGGCACCAAATCTGGGTTGTAGTGGGGTTGAGTCATCTGGGTGCATTTTGCCAAAAAACTCTGCATGAGACATGATGCATGAGCAGGCTTGTTGTCATAATGAAGTTGCCAATCACCAGTTGCCCAAAGCTGCAGCCTTCTGAATCATCCAAATTGGTTCTGTGAAGGAATGTTCAAACTTAATGCAAAATTTGATGCAGATTTGTTGCTCTACTTGCTCAGTCATTTTGAATGTGATGGCCACAGAGTACACATGCTCACTCAACGGCATCTAATACCTCCACTGACTAGTAAAGTGAAGTCATCATTGTTCATGCATGTGCATTCCAGTTCTCTCTCCTTGGCTCCCAGGTTACATGGATGTCACACAAACTGTTCTTTTTATATTAATAATGGCTGGACTTTTTCCAGACAGACCTTATATATATTTCACCTGTGGCATTTTTCAGGGCCTATGTTGCAGAAAAGGGGTATCATTATAAGCTTTTACATTCCTACTGAAAAATAATGTAAAGAGAGAAATAAAAATAAATTGTTGACTAGGGAAAAATGAACTTCCAATCTTGAGATTTTTGCTGAGACTGTCTTAAAATCCTCAAAATTTCAACTCAAATCTCAAAAATAGGAGCAATAACTCATTTCCCTTTGGTATTAAAGACCTTATTTCTGGCATGGTAATGGTAGCGTGATTAGTTTGTAGTATAATTTAAATCTGGTTCTGAGGTTTTTCCCTCACTTGATGAAGAGAACAGACAATTTATATTAAGACACTAAAAACAGGAAACAAAAATTTAGAGAAGAGAACAAGAAAGAACACAAATTCAACAGAGGTGCACTCCTAATGCTGCTTGCCATTCCTTTAAGCTGTTCTAAGTGAAAACATACTACCCACTTGAATCTCCTACTACCTAATAAGTCATGGCTGGCTGGAGCAGAGGTGGGTACCTGAGTGAAGACAGTCAATTCACCTTCTGAATCAGGAGACTGAACAATGACCAAAAGCCAAATGGATGCCATAGACAGAATCAAGGCCTTGGAAAGCAAGGCACAGTTACAAGGAGCAGAAAGTAAGAGGAAGCACAGAACATAGTTGGTAGAGAATGGGTTCAAGACTCTATAACAATTAGACTATTCAGATAATTATCATAACAATGACAAATGGAGGTCAGTTAATAAATCTTAACTTTTAACTAACAGAGAGTTATAGCAGGTAGTCACGTCCTAGGCTGGTCTTCCTTGACGAAGTTCAATCTTTACCTTAACTGAGTTTGTCTATTTTCTTTTTGCATCTAAGATAACATACCTTTGGAATGTCAGGGCAATTTCCTTTTCCATACCCCACAGGTCACAATCTACCACCAGAACAGGAGACCGCAGGACCTCTCTTCATTATTGTTCTCTCACATATGAGTGTATCTTCACTATGTGCTATAAATGTTCATTGTTAACTACCCTGTACCCACCAATGTAAAAGAAATATGTGTTTATCAGTTTTATTTTTTATCCAATCTCAGAGATTTTCTGCTTTGCTTTCTCCGCTTTGCTTTCTCCCACCTCCCTAAACTATCACCAGTGGATTTCATACAACCCTCTTATATCTTTTCCTTTAATTCTGATGTAAAACTGCCATTTTCCAGAGAATTTTCTCAATCCATTGAGATTTTGCTTCCTGGCAATTGTCATCATTTGGCTCAAATACACTCACAAAATTTCTCTATAGGGTTGGATGTTTCTTACATTGGCAATTCCATTCCGTACCCTAAACTGAAAATCTATTATCTAGTTTATTTCTTATAACTAATGATGCCCAATTATGTTGTCCAAAATAGCTCACCAGACCATATAAAACTAATACAAAGACTGATCAACAACATACAAATATCCCAAGTTTGAACAATATGAAAGAAATTATTCTTGTTATTCAACTTCTCCCCAAACTAAATGTCCTTGTAAATAAAAGCCCATAGAAATTAACGTCAAATGTCTCTGTTCCCAATTTTGTACAGCTGGCTCAGTCTCAGCCAGAGGGTCTTGTTACAGAAACAGGGGAGTCCAAAAATCTCCAGAGCTTGCAGCTGGGGGATGGGGAGAAGGAAGCAGCTTTTAGAATGCTTCCACATGCCTGAGGCTGGTGGCTATTGTCTTTTTTTTATGCAAAATGGCTTTAATGCATCCAAAGCCTCAGGTAGATGGGAGGGGACTTGGACCAGGGGATGGTATGGAGAAAGCACACAGAGCCTGCGTGGGGTTCTGTGAATGGTCAGAACTGGTTCCGCACCCACTGCGTCAGAGGACGTAGTCAGGGATTTAAAAATAAGCGGCAGACATTTTAGCCAGACTGACTGTGTGGATTTGACTAAGGCTGAGGCGGACGATGTGCATTTGACTGAGGCTGAGGCTGACTAAGCGGATTTGAAAAGGACTAACTATACAGTTTACAAGGAGGCTGAGAATCCATGAGGTTCTGGATTAAAAGCTGGTGGACCCCATGACACAGATGAGGTCTCCCCAATCAGGATTGAATGATTGGCAGCTACTGGTAAAGCTGAACTGTGTTTGGAAAGTAGGGAAAGGGTTTCTCTGACTTTTCTAAAACTAGCCTGGTTTGGAAGTGGGGGAGGCAAGGATATGTGTTTGTGGGTGTCTTAAAGAGCATAAGACTTAACAACAGAAATCCGCAAATAACTAAATCTATATAACTGTTAAATAAACAATTCTTTTTCTTTTCACTAAACTCTGGTATTGAGAGTTATAATTTTGGCGGCGGGCAATCAGGCCCCTAACTAAAGAGCCCGCGGGTTTGTTTTCAACTGGAGTAGCCCAGGGGTTCTGTAACAGTCTGGCTCAGATGCCTGTGTTTCTGTAGCTACAGATCTGTCCTGGGTTTTCATTCACAAGAAAGGATGTAGCTTCTTTAGCCATGTCAAAGTTAATTCCTATCTGTAATTCTACTCTCGAAGGAATCAGTGATCACAAAACACTGCAGCTCCATTATCAACATTTTCAAAAGCAAAATTGTGGTCCCAAAATGAGGGTTCAGTGAAAGAAATGATAGCAGACACTATCACTGTTATCCCATTTAGAGCTCTTTCATGACGTTAAAAGGAATGCAATGGCACTTGGGAAGAAATTAAGCTTCAGCTGTTACATGTAAAAGTAACTCAAATCCATAACTAAGAACAGCTCCCTTGATCTTTCCAAGACAAAGATTTTTCTCCTTTGCTTCACCGATTGTCAGAGAAATGCAAATTAAAACCATGATGAGATATCACCTCACAATTTGCTTCACAAAGTACAAAATTGGTAGTTACAAAAAGGTTGTAAAGCATAAGGAATACAATCAATAATATTATTATCATTATGTATGATGTCATGTGGGTAATGAAAATATTGAGGGAAACACTATGTACTGTATATGATTGTCTAACCACTAAGTTGTACACCTGAAACTAATATGAGATGATATTGAAAATAAACTGTAATTTTAAAAAAATTAATAAAAATAAAGGAAATGCAGTTTTTTTCCCCTAGATCTGATGAGTCAGAACCTTGGAGGAGCCCAGCTTGAAAAGCTTCCCCAAGTGATTTGGATATAAATCAGAATTGATCACCAGCCTCTTGCTTCTAGAAAAGAGAAAAGTTGTCCTGCCTTTAACCTCTCTGAAGGGGAGAGACAATAGTGGAAGATAACCTGAGAATTGGGAAAGGTCCAGAGACAAGTCTGCCTAAATTTCTTTCCTTATACAGATACTGGCAGATGTTTGATGGAGGCCAAAATGTGTTGCCCACTGAGCCTCCATAGTTCTAGCTACAGGCACACATGACCAGACTAGCATTGTCCCTTACAAGGGGTTATGAGTACTTGGAGGCCACTAGCTATGCATGTGCTGCTTCTATGTGAATTTTGTTTTAAAAGGGGAATCCTTAACAAGGTCTAAAAGGACTAAACGGACTAAAAGGACTTGTGGTCTGGCTTCTCTCTGATTTTACAGGCTATTTCACTCTCTGAACTTTCTGTTAGTGTCCCGAATCTAGAAAACTCTTCATTTCTCTGAAATTCACATACTCCAGTTCTATCCCTTCACATGAAAATAAACATTCCTTCCAACACACACTCTCCTATCTATTAATCTATGTATGTGTATGTGTGTGTGTGTGTATATATATGTGTGTGTGTGTGTGTAGGTATGTATGTATATATGTATGTGTGTATCTATCCATCATCTATCATTTATCTATGTATGCACATATATATCTATCATTACTATCATCTATCATGTCTATTTATCTATCTATGTTTCATCCATCTGTTCACCTATCTATCCTTTATGTATATGTGTACCTATGTATTTGTCATCTATCTGTCTATCTTTCTACTTATATATTTCTCTATCATCTATCTATCCATCTATCTCCAAAGTATCCTTCAGAGCTCATTTCAAATGAGTTTCTAAAAGAAACTTTCCTTTCATGCCCTCTCCACAATCAAGTCAGTGGTCAGGTTCCTCTTTTAGTTTTTCATCTTATTCACTTTCTTTTGCAGCACTTGCCAGAGTTTGGTCTTGCACAGTTATCGGTGGGTCTCTTTGTTTAACTTATGTGCCCCCCATTCAGATCTAGGTTTTTCGAAAGTTGGGCCTGGGTCACTCAATAAAAAATTTTAAATTCCTCCGTTGTTCCAATGCCTGTGAGAATTAAGTGATAAAAAAGATGTAGACTTTTTCCGTGAGGTCCTTAGAGTCTAGTGGAAAATAAAATATATCTTTTCAAGTAACTATTTACATAAGCCTATAAGGGAAGTAACAAACTTTGTTAGCAAGACCAAGTCTCCATAGATGTCAAAGAGATGTCCCTGTGAGAAAAGGCTGTGCAACCTCCAAAGGTAGCTGGGCATGAATCCTTTCTGTCATGGCATGGCTGCTTGACTGAAAAGTATGTCATCTATTTGTGCAGCCTCCTCATCTGTAACACGGTCAGTTTTCTAGTGGGAAGAGAACACTGTCTTTACATCAAATGTTTTTAGCAGCCTGCTGTAGGTTCCATGACACTGAAGAAGATAGAAACATGGCAGATGAGCACATGAAGAGATGTCAGCATCTTTAATCTCAAGAAAATGCAAATTAAATCCACAATGAGGTCTCATCACATAGCTACCAAAATGACTAAAATAAGAATGACAACACTAAATGCTGGTGTGGATGTGTGGAAACTGGATCACTCATGCAGGGCTGGTGAGATTGTCAAATGGTACAGTCCTCTGGAAAACAGTTCAATGGTTTCTTTAAAAAACAAAACATAAATACTACACAACCTGGAAATTCTATGCCCAGACATTTAGCCCAGAAAGACGAAGACTTACACGGACAGAAAACTCTGGCACAAACATTTGTGGCTGCTGGATCTGTAATATCCCCAAACTGGAGACAACCCAGCTGTCCTTTGACAGCTAAATAGTTAAATAAACTGCGATACATCCGCATCATGGTCACTACCCAGCGACACAGAAAAATGACCTGTTCACACCTCAGCAATGCAGATGTACCTCTAGTTATGCCGAGTGGAGAGAGAGAATCCAAAAAGGCTACATACTGTATGGTCTTTCATGAAAAGGTAAAATTGTAGAAAGGGAGAACAGGTGAGTGGTTATCAGGGATGAGAGAAGTAGATGAGGTGAGAGGGGTGTGTATGTGGTTGCATAAGGTGACACAAAGTATCCTCTGGGGGTGGCAGTGACTCCACCAACATTAATAACCTGGTTATAATGTGGTCTACAATTGAGAAATATTACCATTGGGGGAAACTAGGTAGGCTGGATGGAATCTCTGTTTCATCTCTTAAAATTGCATGCAAATCTAGTTTCCTCCAAATCAAACAATTAATTCAAAATTCTAAAGATGGAGGTAAATCAGGGAAACAAGTCCTTCAGTTGGTCAGGTCTGGCATGAGCCCTAGAACCTTGACATTATAATGGCTGGTGGTCCAGACTGCTGGGGAACCCTCCGGTGTCATGGAGTTCTTCACAGTGTTCTGCCAAGTGCTGTAGACACATTTTTCAGTGGCAAGAATTGAGAAGGAGGTTTGTGTCAACCAAAAAACACTTTGGACTTTTAGATTTTTAGGTGGTTATTCAGGGCTTCCCAACATAAGGTAATCTTTGAATATACTGCTTTTGTTCATGGAAATGGATGGGGAGTCCCAAGAAGTGTTTTGTTAGGTTTCCTCTAAAACATATGGGCTAACTCTTAACTTCGACATTGGTTTTGTGGAAAGGTACTTTATTCAGTGCTGCTGAGCAAGTGGGCTTTACATTCTCTGGGAAGGGGCACCTTTTGGCTCCATGGGAGAGAAATTTCTGTAGGTCTATGAAAATATCTGTCCTATTATCAACAACATTTTATGTTCTGCTCAATTTAGTTGCCTTACCTGTGTTGATCAGCAAGTCCTATTAGAGTTTACTCATAGCTTAAACCAAACAATAGCTAAGCACTCTCGTGGGTGTAGAAACTCTTTGATGTTTCCAGTATTATTTGTTTGATCTCTGAGAATTTCCCCCCAAGTTTGATTATTGATTTAACTAACATAAAGGTCAATTCTCCAGAATCCTAAATCTTCTGGATTTGTATATTAACATGAAAACAAACTGTAATTACTTCTTCACAAATCTCCCTATCATTTTATTTAGTCTACATTAGGCCCATTAGGCCACAAACTGCCCTGTTCTGTTTTGGCTTTGCCTTCTTATAACACTCCCTGCCTTTGGCCTCTTGGGTCTCCCCTCCCAACAGCTCTGATCTGATTTGTTGTGCTTTCTTCTTTTTAGCCTCTCATAGTTGGCAGACCCAGGACATGTCCTGGAAATGGTGGCTTCCTGCCTTTGAACAGCTGTCTACAACTCAGTGACTCCTGCATTTGCACTCTGGAGCTCTGTATGGGGGATTGAGACTCATTTTTATTTTTGTGCCAGCCTTGACCTTTAGCATAAAACCCTAGTGCATGTTTGACCAGTGACTGGCTGTTCTGTGGAATTTGCTGTGTTGTAGGAGAAGCTCCTCCTCTGGAGCTGGACACCAGTATCAAGCGCCCTACAACACGTGGGTCCCCAGTCACACCCTGCTGCTCCACAGCCCCGTGGTGCTCAGGAAAGGCTGGAGGAGGAATAGGTGGCACCTGTTCTGGTTCAACGATTTGTTGCTTATATCTCATACCAAGTATGTCTACATTACACACACAGATGATTATCACAGAATTACATTCTCACTAACCCTCACTGTAAAAAATGTTCACTTCGTGAATCCCATTGGGGTTTTAGCTGTACATGTTCCCTGAATCAGTGGCGTCATAGGGAATTTTGCACATGGGGTTCTGAACAGCAGGAAATTGCAGAATGTGAGCCCAAGTTGCCTGGGCATCCTTTATAGGACCTGTGACTATTTAACCTGAGGCCCACTTGAGTATTAAAGTTGTGAATTAGCCAAGAGATATGGTGGTTTTCATGTTAGAGATCAAAGGTAGATTAGGCAGAAATAGTCAAAAAGCGTATTTCCTGCTGATACAGTTGATCACTTTCTGAGCCTCCAGAGATAACTGGGATGTATGTCCATGACTTACATATACTCCTCTTGGCCACTCGTCTGGGATAGATGGACTGATTGATTGTCTGCTTTTTAAGCTGGGATCAGTCTGTAGACTAACAGTTTTTCAGCTTTAGTCAGAATCTAAAGGAAAATGGTATGAACAAAATCTTAAGAAAGGAAGTTTAAAATAACTTATGTCTTAAAGACCAGAATTTTCTATTACAAGTTAAGGTTGAAAATGTATTTTAAATCTTTTTAATCCTATCATTTTATTTTGTCTCTCTTAGGAGCAGGTTAAATAAATATCTTATAAATCATGTAGCTTTGTTCAGCCTCTCAAATACTTTTTGAAATAAGCAAGACATGACTAAATGATAAATATAAAGATAATATTCAATAAATAACAAATATAACTTTGAAATGGGGAGGGCAGGGAGGGAGCAGTGCTGCTGGTGGGAATATAAAATGTGGCAAACTTTCCACTATGAAAAGTTTGATGGCTCCTCCATAAGTTCAAAGTAGAATTGACATGACCCTGCAATGCCACCAACAGGGATATATATACCTAAGAGAAATAAAACACACACAAAATTACACCCAAATGGTCACAGCAGCATTGTCCATTACAGCCAAAGAGAGTGGAAACAACCCATGTGTTTGTCAACTGATGACTGGACAGACAAAATATATTATAAAAGCTGGAGACAGGAGAATGGGAAGTGACCACCTAAAGGTATGCTTTGGGGCAACAGATATGTTCCAGAGCTAGATAGTGATGATGCTTGGACAGCATTGTGAATATACTAAAATTCATTAATGATCAATATTAGGTTATGTATAATTTACTAAAATATAAAAGATAGCAAGCCATAAGTCTGTGTCTGCTTGAGCCTTAACACATTTTCAACTTTGGATATTAATACTGCAGGAAGTTTAGCAAAGAAAACACTACTCTAGTATTTTAGAAATAGGCAGATTGATCTTCATCAGAGGATCATGGTAATAATGAATAAGTTTTCTAGGAACTAATTTAATGCATCATGATCTGCTATATGTATAAAGAAATAAAATACTGTGCATTTTTCCTTCTAAAAATATTTTGTTTCTAGGCCAAGAAAATTCCATGCAAATGCCAAAGTTCTGAAGTATGATTTAATCTGAATCATAATGCTCTTTATACTTGCGTAGGACTTTCAGATGCAGGAACACTCTGAGATGTAATTGACCCTTTCTCAGCTCTGGAAACTGAAGCTCAAAGTAGTTAAGTGACTTGACCAGCACCACTGAGCCTGTGTCACCTAGTTGCAATGAAGTGTTTAAATTTCAAAGCAGCTTCTCTTACACCTTAATATCTACTTCCTCTCACTGTGCCATTGCCTGAGAAAGAGCAGTGTCCGTGGAAATTCCTTATGAGGAGGGACAAGTTACACACATGTCTACACTGCTACTGGCTGCTGCGATCTTTATCTGGAATCACAGTCAGACACGTTAGTTGACATATTTTGCATAGCTTAATCTTTTTCCCCCTTTTTAATCTGCAGATCTTTGCAACTAAAGGCAAAATGGCTCTTTTTCCTTCAAAGTACTTTGTCAATATACACATTTTAAACCTTTAACCTCTAATAAAAGAATGCAAATTTCTGCAGAGCAGTGCCCCCAAACGGTTCTCCCTCTTCTCGGTAGAAATCTGCAGACTTCTATTCACACAGAACTGCTGTTTCCATTGACATTGGCTTCTCCCACATACGATGTGCTCACACTGACAAGCATGGTGTTTTATTTGTGAGGAAATTCTGGTTTCCCGTTCATCTTTCCCTCCTCTCCAGTCTATGCATTGAGCTAAAATTATTCTCAAAACATACATTAAGTTTCCTGAAGGGCAGGTTTTATCACTGACTGATCCTCAAAGCAACTGCTGCTTTCTACCCTTGAACCCAGGAAAGTGCTGGGCCCTTCAATCTAGGCAGGAAAGCTTTGAGGACTGGATTTGCTGCCCAGATCTCACATGACAAGGGCAACCCATTATTTGGGGTGGTCATGTCTTATTTTCCTGAAATATTTGTACACATTTTCTTTCAACCTATTTTTTTTTTTTGGCTGGGTCTATTTAAGTGCCTTTAAAAAAACTGCAAAGTAAAATAAAAATATTAGCAGCATAGATTAATTTAAAAATGAGTTAAGAGCTAATTCACCCTACTCTGTTTTTGGGTTAATATTGATCTAGCCAAAGAAAAGAACCAATCTAAAAGTACTCTCTTCAATATCTTCACTGAAGACATCAAGAAGTGTGCACCTGTAAGTGTTGTTAAGACCAACAATCAAACTCAAGTTCCTGATTTAGCCAGAATGAAAGAGTTGGAGGGCAGGGAGAGGGAGAAAGGAAGAGAGGAGTAAGAGAGAGTATTCAAAAAGTACAATGTGGGAAAACGTATTTTCTAAATTCATGTATGTCTTTGTATATATACCAAGTGAATCCTGGGCAATAGGAATAAGAGAAATTCATGATAGCTACGATTCTTAAGTACGGAAAAATTACTGTATTGTAGTAGTCTATAATGTTTCTCTGGATCCTTCTAATAACAACTATATTGGTTTGTAATAATGTGATTTTCATGAGCAGATATTTCATACTAGAATTAACATTTTTTTCCAATTGTTGCTAC
Source organism: Furipterus horrens (assembly GCF_987537825.1). NCBI lineage: Eukaryota > Metazoa > Chordata > Mammalia > Chiroptera > Furipteridae > Furipterus > Furipterus horrens. Next base: position 92,501,524 of record NW_028327171.1, read on the forward strand.
TTTCACACAGAGTGGTTTGGGTCATTTCCATAGGTTTGATTTTTTCTATAATGCCATTAAAAAATCTTACAGACCAGATAAATTAGGGAGTGCTTATTAGTATTTCAAACGAAGATTTTTTTACTTTACAAAATATTTCATGGAAGAGTTTTAAATTGTATTGAAAGGCTTTTAGAACCTAAAAATATAGCAGAACAATTTATGACTCCTAATTAATTCCAAAGCTGAAACCCAGGATTTGAGTCTTCCAAGAAACGTTAGCACAGGAAGCCCTGATGTCCCTGGGTTTGGGAGCTCTGAGCCGTATGGCTGGGTTCTGAAATACTTTTTAATAATCCTTAGGCTAGTAGTAGCACAGTTTAAAATCAATGAATTTAAGATGTTTTGCTTTAAAATTCCAATTATAAAACAACTGTTAGGACCATCTGTACTATCAATCAATTGCTCCATAAAAGAAAAGTACAATGAAAGGACAAGTAATGAATAATGAAAGGGTTTCCTTTAACTTTGCTTTTACTGTCAGCTTTAAAGTCTGCGAGTAGCAACTGTGCTGTTTATTTGTCTTTTTTTCTTTTTAAAAAAAGTATATATATTTGCAACATAGCTCATTTTGATTCTGCCTTAATTTATCTCCCTAGCTTTTAATCAATTTCTTTCTTTTCGGTTCACAATGTGCAAGTACAATAGCATCAGCTCCAAGAATTGGCACCATGCAGATGTTTCTTGTCACTTGTGTGTGATCATCTGCATGTCTTCAGGCCAGGTTTCCAGAGACACTGTAGGTCACAGTTCTCTTGGTCTCACAATATCTATGAAAGCCAAAGACACTTCACATTTTCTTCAGCAGATGCTGTGACTGCCATGTGTGGAATGTGTTGTAGGCTCTCTGGAGAATCTCTTCTGTGTGGCTTATCAACTTCGTGCTTAAATACTGTCTTCAAATTTTTTTCTCAGAGAGGGCAAGACTTCATAACTTGGAATCATTCCAAATTACTTTTAATTTTCACTACCCTTTCTTCTAGCAATGGTGTATTAGCAGGAAAGCAGGACCAGAAGTGCTGGAGTAGTTCTCTAAGAGCCACACACAGGTGTTTCAATTCAGACTGAATATCATTTGGCTCCAACTGGTTTACGGCTTGCTATGTCCCTCCCTACATAAATGCTCCTCTAGGTGACAGTGCTGTGATGGCACGCCTGGTGTGCTACTTGAGAAAACCTGAGTTAATGTGGGTGTATAAGCTTCCATTTCTTGTATAATACTTTGAAAAGAATTAATAGTGTCCTGACTTGTTGTATCCTGTAGTGACCGGGTTGGAGTCGAACCATGATAATACCTATTGGACTTCTTGAGGTTTAGTGCAATCGTTTTTATGGAATTATTTTTTCCCGAGTCTTCATATTCAATAGACTCTTATAACTTCACCCATTTGACTGCTGGCTGAAAGCAGCCTGCATCTCCGGAATTTCCATCAATGCTGCTGGGCTCACCCTTTTGTTCATTTTGTGCTTCTTGTTTCCTGAGACCTGCTGCCAGGCCCATGGCACTGTGATGGTTAAATCTCTTGATGATGGCAGTATTTCCATTCTCCTTTATGGACTTAGGATTAGAAGTAGATGGTACAGAGGAAGTGCCATAGCCCTCATCTAATGTTTTATCTTCAAAAGCTGTCAAATCAAGTAGTGGGGTTTTTCCCTCCTAATGAAACCATTTTCATCTATTTGGCACATTCTGCAAAGAGGTCCTTCGACCCTGTATTCAGCCAGTCCCTGTGGAAATAATGGGACTGAAAGAAAAAACATGTCCAGAATTCCTTTTCTGTTGTGCTGTGGGGAAGATTTTCTGCATATTTTATTTTTACTGCTGGATAGATCTTAAATATGGACTCAATGATATCAGAGGATAAAGTATATCTCAAACCATTATATCCATCTGTTTGGGGCTGGACATCAGCCAGAAATACCAATATCCTGCTTATGATTGGATGTGGAAGAACTCTGTTGAGTTTACATTTAAATGACTGGCCCAGAATTCCTCAGCACTGATCACTTGACTCACAAGGTCTTTATAAAGCTGAAACAAAACAGGATCTTCTTGCAGCATTCTGTTTTTCTCTTCAAGTTCTTTATTTGCTTTCTTCTTGAATTTGGGCAGCAGCTGCTGAAGAAGGCCTTTCACTACACCTCCCTCCTTGACTGCTGTGCTTTCACTGGAAAAATAGAATTTAGTTGTGTTCCCTGCATGCAGGACCAGCTGAAGCTGAATTTTAGCTTTTCCTTCTGGACTGATTTTCTGGCATTTAATATCTCCATATTTATGGCTGACCGTAAATCTATCTTTGCCTTCAGATGCCCAAACAATTCTTTCTGCTATGAACTATAGAGCTCCATCGTGCTTCTTTCGACGCATCTTCTTTATAATCAGCAAAACTTCTTCAGATGAAGTTGCCATCCTGTCTTAGAAGGCGCAGGTGGGATTTACGGCTGCCCTGGGCGGGGAATACATAAGTGGGCTGAGTTGGGTCGAGTTCCCCTGTACTTCTTAGAGACAACACCGCTGGCGCTGCCCAGAAAAGGCTGAAACCCAGTGGCCTCAGCCGCTGTTACTGGGGGGTCTCGCTTTCATCACTGGCTGCGATAACTCTTTGTTTGTCTTTTGAAAGACTTTTTATCAGAGAACACAGCCTCTCTGCCTGATAATATCAGAAAACCTGTGTTCATGGTAAATGTTCTTGGTTATATTATTGTCTTATTGTAAAATGTCTTTTGGAATTCAGATAGCTTGGTAGATACTATCTCAGAATCTTAGCAGTCCCTTTCAGGTAATTTCATATAAATTGTCTTCCTTTTTTATGGAGCTATTTCTCAAGGTAAGGTGTGGTGGAGAGATATTATAAACACCCTATTTACTCACAGACTTGGGAATGAAACTTGAAATTTCTAGTTTTCAGTCTTGTGGCCTAGACTCTGGTTTTGTCTCAACCGAATTCAATAATGAAAATCTTAGTAACTATAATGCCAGACGCAAAGAAAGTACTCATTAAATAGTAGTTTTAAAAATGTCTTTTATAGCCTGTTCGAATTCTTATTTTACCAAAACTGAGTATGTAATTACAAAGATGTGAAGCCATACTATAAAAACACACGTCTGGCCGAGAGAGGTGCTGAAGACGAAGTCATGTGCCTACACTGAAATCTCAGTCTTCCTCTCTCTTGTAAGCTGCTATATAGTCTTATGTGCCACAGAGTCTTTAAGGGAAACATGTACTGAAATGCTTTCTACCTGCTTTATGTTATAAGAAAGGAGTGAAAATACATTATAATGGCAGGTCCACCTGCTCCATGTGCTTTTCACATCATGGTCACCTGAGAATAAGATCTGCCTCTTAGAACATGGTTAATAATTTGACAGTAATTATTAACTCACCTACTTAAATTTTTTAATGTAAAATTTTATATTTTTTTATAATCTGTAACTATAACAGTAACAAATTCAGATACAGTGGATTACCTTATCAATGGGTCACCACGAATGCTAGGAATAACTGTAAGTCACCTGAAATACTATTTTTAGTTATAAAAGCAACTTTTATTTTTGAAATACATGAGTGTGTATTTATAATACATTTTGCATCTTAAGACAGCTGATTATTATAGATATAAAAGTCATATCTTATTCTTCTAAATTTAAAAATTGAAGGCAACAAAGCTATATTATTAGCCTATACATACATAGATGCTATTCTTATAGTCTTGTTTTTAATTTCAGGTGAACTGAAAGTTATAGCACAAAAAAATTGGGCTATAATTTTAAAATTATATAACAACATCTATTTTTACTAGTACATATACTTGTATATATATGCAATTTTCATACGATTCCAAATAAGAGATTCTAACCTCTTCTATTGGAATGGTTCTTTCTGTGTTTCTCTCCTGATTCCTCCTTGGTTATTATCCCAGACCTCAATGTAAGCGTCATGAATCCTAAATGACATGTTTTGTTGTAAATTTTCACATATAGACCCCCTGGCTTGATGCTACATCTCCCAATACAAGTCCTGATCGTAAGATGGCTAATGCTGCTTATGAATCCTTATAGGAGACAGGTTCTGAATAAGACTATGGATCTGGGGGCATTGGTGTTCATGTGGGCTTCTGCTTTGAAGTGTCTGTTCCTGTATATTTTGGTGGCACTCCTGTGAGTTCTTGAAATTCTTTTGGTGGAAAAAAATGAATGTAGTTCAGGAGGAGCTTAAATAAGGGAAAAGACAGAGAGTGCAGATGGACAGACCTGTAGGAAACATTACTCCTTCTACAGGCTTCTAACTAATTGGAAGATGCCTTGCTGCTATGACATGGCATGATTATAAGATTTGTATTTAAGTTGTGTCTCGCCCAGTGGTATAACAGGGCCCTTAAAAATGCAAGGCAACCAGAAGCTGGCATAAGGCAATCAATGATTGATGTGCTAGTGGACTTAAATAATATATCTAAAATAAAATAGAATTCATATGCACTGAGTAAAGTGCCCCTCTGCATTGATTTCTAAGCTACATGATATACATGCCCTGAATAAGAACTAAACCTTGGAAGCCAGTGAGTAGTTTTTGGGATGAGGTTAGAAAGATCGATTCATGATACAGCTCACTTTATTTCATGTTTGTGACTTTGCTGAAAGTGATCAATCTCACAGGACCAGAAAAAAAAATTTCTGTTTCAATGAAGAACTGGGGTTATTTGGTTGTATATATGCCAAATAAGGGATTCCAACACAATGTTTCCAAACCCTGCCTTGAAAGAAAAGATTCTTATGAGCTCTCACTTCTTATTTGCCATACATTTTTGAGCAGATTTAGTTGTGTGTGTGTGTGTGTGTGTGTGTGTGTGTGTGTGCAATTGCTCTGGGACTCTCCTTCATAAGGACAAAGCTATGATATTTTATCTGGAGTCAAGGCAAGCATAGTACCAATCACTAACAACTACCTCCATTTCAAACATTCTTTGCTCTGTCCCCTCTAGAGGACTCTTTAAAATAACTCATCAGTCTTTATAATTTAGACTTGTTTGTTTCCAGTGGAATTTCCATTGTTACTGGGTGACAGTTCTGCTAGAGGTAATTGGTTCTTTGCTCTGACCTATACTCTAGGTTCTAGTCTTTGTTCCTTTTCTCCCTAGAATGGGCTGGTCTGCACCAAAGCCAGTGAGCTGACTTCACTCTGCCATCAACTCTAGACCTCTTGGTCATCTCTGTCCTTTTACTCAGGGTCGTTGAACTCATGATGCCTTTCAAGTTTGACTTTGTTCAGAAACAGTCATGGCAGGGTGTGTAGCTCTCTAGACAATATGCTTGTTTGGGCAGGTACATCGAAGGCAAACCTAACTTTCTCCAAAGAGTCTGGAGATAGCAGAAAGCAGAGTTCTTGAGATAGAACTTTTCTCCCTTCATGAAGGAATGTAACTATGACTTCATATGCCAGTAGGCCACCCATAAAGTAAAAGGCTGACTGCACTGTGGTTCACAGATCCCATACCAAAGGGGACAAGGCAAGAATCTGGAATGGCTTATCAGAGGCTGTGAAGGGGACAGGGGCTTACTGAACTCAATTCAATTAACTCAAAAACTATAGAGCCCCCCATGGACCAAATAGCATCTATATTGATCCCATTTCTTTCTCATTTTGGAAACTTAGAAATGCTAAGAAAATGTGTTCTTCAGGTACTTACTGTGAATGATTTGTTGTGATACATAGTTCTTTTTGTCTTCAAGGGCTCTGAGAGAGATTATCAGCTGTGGGTAGCTCTGGAAAGGATGAGGCCCCACACCCACTCATTGGTGAGTGTCAGGAAAAAATTGACTTGACTGAATTCAAATTTGTAACTCTAAAGTCTCAAAGTAATAGCTGTTTGGTCCTAAACTTAAATACCCTTAAAAGTGAAAAATCTCATGCAATCTTCACCCATACATTTAATGAATAATTACTACATGCTTACTGTATTTCAGGCATGTATAATACCTCTTCATTTAGCAGCTTTTGGTTTAGTTGGGGGAAAAAATGTGAATTTTTCTTCTCTATTTTTTCACTTGACAAACAGAGTTGTCTTGAAAAATGTCTTTTTCTGTCTGTATGTATTAAAGGGACACAGAGTGGAATTTCATTTTCTTATAATTTTATTTTTGATACCCCAGTCTTGAATTTCTTGGTCCCATTTCCTAACTACTAAGTAATCTCTGTTTTGTGGGAATCTCCTGATTCTCATCCTGCCTCTGAATCCAAGTACAAATATTTATTTACACCTGCTCTATGACCAGAACTTTTCTCAACATCATAAAGAAAACAGGACCATCACATTTGGACTCCTTAGGTCTTCACTGACTGAACCACCTATATAAAATGCTATTTCTCAGATTAAGTTGTCTGGCATTATTCTTGAGGTCATTTATAGATTACACATCTTCTAAAATAGTTACTGGCACAATTCAGCTAAAAAGTGATAAATCTTGGATCAACAAGTTTGTTCATCATGGTTAACAGAAATAGAGGCATTAAAAGAAGGGCAAGACTAGGATCTGTAGACCCTGTATTACAGTGACTGTGATCATGATGACTTCTGCAAAAATTCTGAGAACATCCCCCCTTGCATGCATTATCTTTTTTATCATTTCAACAATCCTGTGAGGTCAGTCTCTTTTTAAAGTGATCTGGAAAATCAAAACAACCTAATATTTTTCTATGAAATGCATATTTCCAGGGTGGGAACACAGGGAGTCACCAGGAACATAATTGAAGACAAAATCTCCCCAGCCATTTCATGAGTTTTTATTTTTTTGTTGTTGTTTGTTTGTTTATCAATGTTGACATCTTTGTAAAAGTCAATTGCAATAACGTGAAAAATCAAATGCTTACATTTAAGTCTTTGATCCATCTTGAGTTTATTCTCGTGTGTGGTATAAGTTGGTGGCCTGGTTTCATTTTCTTGCACATCCCTGTCCAGTTCTCCGAGCACCATTTGTTGAAGAGGCTCTTCTCACTCCATTTTATGTTCCTTCCTCCTTTATCAAATATTAGTTGACCGTATAGTCTTGGATTCATTTCTGGACTCTCTATTCTGTTCCATCAATCTATATGTATGTTCTTATGCCAGTACCAGACTGTTTTGATCAGAGTGGCTTTGTAGTATTGTTTGATGTTTGGTATTGTGATTCCTCCTGCCCTGTTCTTCTGTCTCAAGATTGCTTTGGCTATTCGGGGTCTTTTTTGGTTCCATATGAATTTTTGGAGTATTTGTTCTAGGTCTGTGAAATATATCATTAGTATTTTAGTAGGGATTGCATTAAATCTGTAAATTTCTTTGTGTAGTATGGCCATTTTGATGATGTTGATTCTTCCCATCCAAGAACATGGTATTTGCTTCCATTTATTTGTATCTTCCTTAATTTCTTTCTTCAATGTTATGTAATTTTCAGAGTACAGGTCTTTTATCTCTATGGTTAAGTTTATTCCTAGGTGCTTTATTTTTCTTGTTGCTATAGTAAATGGTGTTTTCTTTTTTGTTTCTGTCTCTGATATTTTATTGTTGGTGTACAGAAATGCTTTAGATTTCTATATATTTATTTTGTACCCTGTGATTTTGCCAAATTCGCTTATTATATCGAGTAGTTTTTTAGTGGAGTTTATAGGGTTTTCTATGCATACTATGATATCATCTGCGTATAATGATAGTTTTACTTCTTCTTTCCCAATTTAGATGCCTTTTATTTCTTTTTCTTGTCTGATTGCTGTGACCAGGATTTCCAACACTATGTTGAATAGGAGTAAAGAGAGTGGACAACCTTGTCTTGTTCCTGACTTCAGGGGGAATGCTTTCAGTTTTTGTCCATTAAGTACGATGTTGGCTTCAGGTTTCTCATAGATAGCCTTAATTATGTTAAGGTATGCTCCCTCTATTCCTATTTTGCTGAGAGTTTTCATCATAAATGGGTGTTGTACTTTATCAAATGCTTTTTCTGCATCTATTGAAATGATCATGTGATTTTTGTCTTTCATTTTGTTTAGGTGATGTATTATATTTATTGATTTGTGAATATTAAACCATCCTTGCATCCCTGGGATGAATCCCACTTGATCGTGGTGTATGATCTTTTTAATGTATCACTGGATCCTGTTTTGCCAATATTTTGTTGAGGATTTTAGCATCTATGTTCATCAGTGATATTGGCCTATAATTTTCTTTCCTTGTTGTGTCTTGACCTGGTTTTGGGATTAGGGTAATACTGGCTTCATAGAAAGAGTTTGGGATTTTTCCCTCTTCTTGGATTTTTTGGAATAGTTTGAGGAGGGTAGGAGTTAGTTCTTCCCTAAATGTTTTGTAAAATTCTCCTGTGAAGCCATCCTGTCCAGGGCTTTTGTGCGCAGGGAGATTTTTGATTACTGTTTCAATTTCCTTCTTTGTTATTGGTCTGTTGAGACTTTCTACTTCTTCTTGATTCAGTTTTGGAAGGTTTCATGTTTCTAGAAATTTGTCCATTTCTTCTAGGTTGTCAAATTTCTTGCCATACAGTTGTGTGTAGTAATTTCTTACTATCGTTTGTATTTCTGTGGTATCAGTCGTGATTTCTCCTCTTTCATTTCTGATTTTGTTTATTTGGGTCTTCTCTCTCTTTTTCTTGATGAGCCTGGCTAGAGGTTTGTCGATTTTGTTTATTTTTTTGAAGAACCAGCTCCTAGTTTCATTGATCTTTTAGATTCTTTGTTTAGTCTCTATGTCATTTAATTTTGCTCTGATCTTGATGATTTCCTTCCTTATTCTTGCCCTAGGCTTTGTTTGTTGTTGTTGTTCTAGTTCTCGTAGCTTTAGGGTTAGATTTTTTATTTGAGATTCCTCTATCCTTTTCAGATATGCCTGTATTGCTATGAACACCCCTATCAGGATTGCTTTTGCAGTGTCCTAGAGGAAAACATAGGCAGGAAAATTTAAGATATCCCACATAACAACATTTTCACAGATACATCTCCTAAGGCAAGAGAAATAAAGAAAAAAATAAACAAATGGGACTACATCAAACTAAAGAGTTTCTGCTCAGCAAAAGAAAACATCAGCAAGATGAAAAGGAAACCAACCATATGGGAAAACATATTTGCCTATGATATCTCAGACAAGGAACTGATCTCCAAAATATATAAAGAGCTTATACAGTTCAACATCAAGAAAACAGACAACCCAATTAAAAAATGGGCAAAGGACCTGAGCAAACACTTCTCTGAAGAGGACATACAGAAGGTCCATAGACACATGAAAAAATGCTCAACATCACTAGCCATCAGAGAGATCCAAATAAAAACCATGATGAAATACCACTTTACATCTGTTAGTATGGCCATCATCAACAAGTCAACAAACAACAAGTGCTGGCGAGGATGTGGAGAAATGGGAACCCTACTGCACTGTTGGTGGGAATGCAGACTGGTGCTGCTGCTATGGAAAACAGTATGGAATTTCCTCAAAAAACTAAAAATGCACCCCTATGTTCATAGCAGCACTGTTTACAATAGCTAAGTGCTGGGAAACAGCCTAAGACCCATCTGTAGATGAGTGGATCAAAAAATGTAGTACATTTACAGAATGGAATACTATGCAGCAGAGAGAAAGAAGGAACTCCTGCTATTTGCGACAACATGGATAGAACTAGAGAGAATTATGCTGACTGAAATAAGCCAGGCAAAGAAAGAAAAATACCATATGATATCACCTAATACAGGAAACTAAATAACAACATAAACAAATGAACTAAATAGAACAAGGAGCAGAATAACAGTCAATAGGGGGAGGGGGAAGGGAGAGAAGGGGGATAAGTAAGGGAAGGGTTTAGTCAAGGAACATGTATAAATGACTCATGGACATGGACAACGGGGAGGGATATGATTGTGGGAGAAGGGGTGGGCTGGGTGGGGGGAGAGCAATGGGGAAAAAATGGGACAACTGTAATTGAAAAACCAAAAAATTAAAATTAAAAAAAAAAAAAGAGGTAGGTGGAAACCACAAAAATAAAGGACCTTATGTACTAAAAAAAAAGAAAAAAATCCAATACTTAAATACATTTATATTAACAAAATGCATTAATATAGACAAAAAAAATGAAGGTGACATCTATTAGGCTTAGGACAGCCTCCTGCAACATGCTGGCTCTAAGAAATCCCGCTGACCCTGTAGCAGCTGTTCCAAGTGCATTTTTAAACTGCTGTCTGTTCTCAATCATGGACTAACTCCTAGCTATCCTGGAAATTTGCTTGTATTTTACTGCTATCATGGAAGCTATTTTTTGCCTTAAAAAGATGGAAGTTCCCGAGAATCTTGTTCTGAACAGAATCCTGACATTGCATCAATGACAGTTGAAAGGGAAGCATGAGAGTTCCCATGTTACATTCACTAGTAAATTAGATAGGGAAGGAAGGGGATTTTCATTCTGTTCTTAAACATGAAATCCATACCACAAGGAAATCTTTGGGAATTGCAGGGATTCCCAAAGCATGAAAATGCCACCAAAAAAAAAAAAAAAAAAATCAGCTCCCTATGATCACAGGGTGTTTTTCACCATGTACATACTATTTTGCATTTTGTTTCTGGTTTCTGGGACCAGGCAGCCTTCCAGGACCCGGCAGCCTCCCGAGACCAGGCAACCTCTCCTCTAATCACTCCCTAGTAGGACCCTCTGTGAGGGGGGCAGTGGGGCAAGGATCAGGGCAAGCTGCCACAGGCTCCGGGCAGGCCTGGCAATGAAACATCAAGTGTGAGAGAATGGCAATTCTTGACAGATTTAGTCCCATTATTTGAAAAACATTAACTGCCAGTGTTGACTAATATATTTACTTCTCTCCTTATCAGTCTGGGTAATAGAGAGGTAAGCATTTTTAAAAATGAATGTCAGCCTCACAGGGGTCAATTAATTTATCTAAAAGGCATAGATGTACTTGATGTCAAGGCAGAAACTAGACAGCCTGAAATAATCTCAGATGGAGAACAAATGTCAATATTGTACAACGTACTGATAGGTCTGTGCCTTCCAAACAAAGCAACAGATTTCAATAATTTTTTCTCTTTACTTTTTAACCACTTCTGCTTGGTCAGCTGCCTTCTGCAGGGTTGGTCTCTCCAGTGAGAGTGCCCATGATGTTCACTCAGTAGGCACGGCCTTCTTTCTCCAGAAGCCCCAGGAGAACAGCACACCAGGGTGGTGTGCACGCTCGTGGTAAGGTAGGTTTGACCACACCCATCACCATCAATCTATATCACATATGGGTTCTTTTTCTGTATAGGTCATGAACATCCGTATGACCTTACACAAAGCCATGTTCCAACCATTGCTCCCCTGCCTTAGGGACCTCAGTACTTCATCTCTCCTTCCATCCTGGGATCCCCAGAGTTGCAAGGCCAATTCATCCTGAAGCCCAGGCAGCCAGCTACTCACCAGCAGGGGACAGGTGAGTCCTTCCCTTCCTGCAAGTGTTTTCTGTTGGCTCATGACTCAATTCCTTAAACAAACTGGTGCCACAGAGCCTATTCTCCATGTGGAGGTGGGTCAGGGAGAGTACCGATAGAGACCAGTACCCACTCAGAATCAAGCTTAGGGGACCCTCCAAGGTCTGAAGTCAAGACTCAAGGTCAGTTCTAGGAAGAACTGACCTTGAGTCTGATGAAGTCTCTGGGTTGACTTATCGATTTGTAGAATATGGAGAAGAACAACACATGAATATCACAAGAGTGCAAACAGCCAAGTTCAGAATGTGGGAAAGTCTACACAAAATGACTCAGTTTCTCCCTCTCTAGCCTCACAACAAACAAGCTTAAAATAAAAATGATAGAACTTCCGGCCAAGATAGAGGCTTAGACTGACATGCTCGGTCTCCCTCTACAACTAGAAAGGAATACAACTACCTCAAAACAAAAGATAACTAGAAATTCCAGAAAATAAAACTACACGGAAGCCCAACGTATGAAGTTATAAACCAGCGGTGCTCATGCGACAGGTAGGAAGGGCAAAATTAGGCAGTGCTGTTTGCGGTAGCAGCGGGGACAGCAGCAGGGGGAGCAATCCTGGCTGCAGTCGATCCCAGGCAGCTGGCAACCCCAACGCTGGAAAAGGCAGCCCCCTCATTGCCTCAAATGGTGAGGCCCAGAGGGCAGGAGGTTTGATCCCGATCTCCCAGCGGAGAATGACAGCAGGAATCCATCTTGGACCCCTGCCCCAACTCAAAGCGCCACAGCGCGGTGTAAAAGATTGCGGATTGCCGCCTGTCACCTGGTAGTGACGAGTACATGGGGCTCCGCCCCCTACAGCCTGCCCAGGAAGCAAAGCAAAACACAAATCTGTCAAAATGAGGCAGACAACTATAGAAATTCCGGTGATGCAGCTCCCCAGGCAGCAGATGAAGAATCTGACAGACAAACAAATAAGAAACCTGTCAGAGGCTCAGTTCAGAGCTATAGTTATTAGGTGGCTTACAGAACTAAAAAAAGATTTTGAACAAGACCGGGAAGGATTGAAAGCCAGTCATACTGAAACGAACAAAAACACATATGAGACAAATGGTAAGGAAATAAAATCCAGAGATCAAAACAACAAACTGGAACATAGGGAAGGAACAAACAGTCAACCAGTGAGGAAAGAGGAAACAGAAAGTAAGGAAAGTGAGGAGAGGATCAGAAACCTATGGGACAGCTATAAGATATTGAACATATGAATTATAGGATTGCCAGAGGGCGAAGAAGAAGAACTAGAAATTGAAAAATTATGTGAAAATATAATAAAGCAGAACTTCCCTAACTTAGGGAAGGAAATAGACGTACAGGTCCAGGAAGCACAGAGAGTTCCAGAAAAACCGGACCCAGGGAGAACCATCCAAGACACATTATAATCAAATTGTCAACAATTAAAGATAAAGAGAGAATCTTAAAAGCAGCAAGAGAGAAGAAAATAAACATGTACAAAGGGGTCCCAATTAGACTATCAGCTGACTTCTCAAGGGTGACCCTGCAGGCAAGAAGGGACTGGCAAGAAATATTCAAAGTAATGAAAATCCAAAATCTACAGCCACGAATACTCTATCCAGTGAAGCTATCATTCAGAATAGAAGGGCAGAGAAAGTGCTTCTAGGACAAAGTAAAACTGAAGGAGTTCATCAGATCCAAACCACTGTTATATGAGATGTTCAAGGGACTGATTTAGAAAAAGGAGGATCAAAACTATGAACATTAAGATGAAAACTGCATCACAAAAACCAACAAGAAAAGCTAGGGAATTAAAACAAAGGCAAACTAAATAGGCAACGAGAGTGGAAAAAGAACTATAGGTATGGGGAACATACTGGGGGGAGGTAAGCAGGGGGGTAGGGGGAGAGAGAGGGAGATAGTACAGGAATTAAGAAGCATGGTAGGAGGGAATGGAGTAGACAGGAAGAGGCTGAGAAGAACTACATGCACAACCAATGGACATGGACTAAAAGGGGGGGACAACTGGAGGGAGAGGAGTCACAAGGTGGAGGGGAGCAGAGGGAAAACAAATAGGGACAACTGTAACAGTATAATCAATAAAACATATTAAAAAATAAAAAAATAAAAATGATAGAAGTAAAGTTATGTAAATTAAACTACTACTAATCATCATCTCACTTCTTCCTAGATACAGGCCACAAGAGAGGTAACGTAGGTCACTTATAACACCTCTCTCCCAGCAGGGCCCTCACAGTAGCCAGAATCTGCAAAGGCAGGACAGCTCTCAGAGCTTCTCTCACAGATCTTTGTGAGGATGACACCCTGCCTGGTCCTCTTCTGGTAGGTCTCATTTTGGTCTTCTGTAGCCCTCTAGAGCTTACAAGGCCAAATGTTCTCACCTAAATCTATCTCCCTATAGTCATCATTAGGTAGTCCTTGGCTTTGGTTAAGAAACTTTGTAAATATTACTTAGAAGAATAAAATCTGATTCAGGTGTCAGAGTCATAACGCAGGTACAACAGGAAAAGACACTGTTGTCCATTTCACAAGATTCAGCAGAGACCCACCCACACCAGCTCAGACCAGTCAGGATAGGTCTGTGTGCAGGAATCTGGACTCTGCCCCATCTCACATTCTCCTTCTTTGAAAGCCACACTCCTCTTGTGTCACTGTTAATTACACCTTTAGCTGAGTCTATTCAACTTTACAACTCAAATATCTCCCATGGTTTGATTTATATTTCAAGTGCCTGTGCACTAAGTCTCACCCTCAGGCAAATAAGAATCCACTTATCCTAACAGTATATGTCCAGAAAAAGTTTGGCTGAGTTATCTCACGTTGAATCCTCAGTGTTAACATTTACTGAGTGTCCAGGGTCCCTCCAAGTATGATAAAATTCCAAGATGTAGGGGATTTTTTTCTAGAGATGAAGAAGTTTGTCATGTAGGTCCATGCCAGCTATGACCACAGGCCTTGTACCTTTCTCAGTAGCTTTAGGAGGAGCTCCAATTAACATCGTCCCGCTTCACAAATCTAAAAGTGAAGTCTCACTTTTGAGTAAAATAATAGGCTTCAAATTCATGGATTCCTGACTCCAACCCCACAACCTCCTATGCTGTGAGCAGAGGATAGGAAGATGCAGCAAAGGGAATGAAAGACTGATAGGGAGGGAACGTAACCAGAAAAGGAAAGGGATTGTGAGCCTGAATTTAAAAGAAAAAGGGTGTCCAGTCACTTTCTGGGGAATGAAGAAGTGGGAATGAGTATTTGAATTGTTTTAGTATATGAATGGAGAATGGACTGTTGGGTAAAAATATATTAAGAGACCAAAAGAAAAATTTAATTTTTTGTTAGGCCTTGATCTCCAGCACTGGCCCCTCATTTGCCCAGGCCTGGCTGTCAAGGGGGAAGCTTGTGCTCTGGACCTGTGGATACTAAATACCATATACTTTTTTCCTATAGGAAATACGTATCTTTATCAATCAAAAAGGGCCACTAACAGAAGGCATTTGCAGAAAATCAGTCAATATGAACTCATGCAGAGCCCTAAAGGACAAACTAAATTCTAGGGACAAAGTGAACCTGAACAGTGAATCCATGCTTGTGGTAGCATCTGTTCTAAAGGTAGGGAACCTTCTAGAATTATCCACACAAAACATAACTCTGAAACTACAAGACTGGCTTCCTTCACCATGACTACCCAAAACCAAAATAGGCATAACAGAGGAAGAATCTGAAACACTAAAAAACACTTCACCAAGTCAAAATTTCAGGAATCCCCTTTGATATAAAAAGCCTCATATGATAGGTACACTTTCCTTTATCACACACACCACACTCCCCCACTTCACTCCTGAACAATCCCTGGAAAATAACAATAACAATATTAATAATAAAAATTTCAAAATACACACACATACAGAATGTTTAGCACAACAAATATCTTATTTTTAATGAAAGCCTCATCATCATCCAAAAGAAGGCAAAGGTTCCAAAAGAAAATCCCATTAAATGTTTGAAATTAGTCATAGGAGTTTACCATAGTTATTAAGCATTTGCCTTATGATGAATCAAAACATGCTCAACAAGGCCACTGATCCCCTTGTCATCATGAGTTGCCATCTCTCAGCTGGAAAGCAGTGTAGGAATGAGACCACCACTGTGACCTGCTTTCTCCTCTCCCAAGTCGACATCTTTTCTCAGTAGTTTTTAGGTTTAACATACCACCAATCAGCTCCTACCACATCTCTCTTTTTATAAATCTGACTTTTAAAAAATTGGTCCACCAAAGTGCAGCAACCAAAATTAGTTTGGAATCTTGAAAATGCAATAGATTTATACAAAAAAGATGAATTGTGAAATGATACTGTGAAATCACAAGCATCTGGTTACATTCCATAAGGGGAATAATAGACCAGAGAGAATTTAATCAGTCCTTCCTGGTGCTTACTTGTGAAGGCACTGAACGACAATGGTAACGTAGAAATGACTACAAACAGGTTATTAAAATTGTCTTAAACCATTGGTTAAGTGTTTCTCCTTGTGCTCCATTAATATTCATGTGTATAATGAATCAGGACAGTTCAGAAATGACTTAAAGTCGACCCTATACACTGGGACCACAATGAGGCACACTAGGTGTGCAAACAACAGGTGAGGCATTACCCTCTGGAAGGTGAACACATGGAACAGCCTTTTCAGTGAGCAACATGACCCATCTGCAGACTCTTGCTTATTTCTGTGCTAGAAGTATGACTGAGCAAGAGGGTGGCTCCTCATAGGCACAGTTCTAGACATTCCAAGTTTTCCTACAGTTGACTGATCTTGGTGGGGTCACACTTTGCAACGTTGGCCTTGATAATGTTATATCAAAGTAACTAGAGAACTGGGCTAAAACCAGAAAGAAATATTTTATCAGGACAACATTGAGTTTGCCACTGAGCCGGTTTATAAACCGAGGTCCCAGCGTGAATACCCTTTGCATATTCTGCTTGAGTCATGCTGTGGTGTGACCACACTCAGCCACACCAGTAAACTCCACAGCACAGGGTCCAGGAAACAGAGTGGAGACATGTGCCCCAAGAGAAGGCAGTTTGGTCACCTCAGGCAAAGGCACTCTTAAGCCCACCCCAACCCCACAGAAGTCAGCCAGAGCTGGGTGCTTCCTCCCTGCACGTACATTGGGACCACTCAATAGGAAACAGTGACAAACCTTATCTTCCATGGTTGGGTATCAACATATAAGGTAGGAAAGGACTGGAACTTTGTCTACTTGCTTCCTTGCTGTATCCTTAGTGCTCAAAGCAGTGCCCACCACAAACAGCAGCTCAGTAAGTATTAGGAGTGAACCATCACTGGGTTATAATCATGATAGCTGCCTGGAGGATTTCCTGACCAGGCTACTCTTAAGAGACATCTTGGGCTATTTAGTGAGACCAGAGGAAGCAAGGTGTGCCTTTGAAGCTAGCAAGGCCATGTGCTCACTTCTCCACAGTCTTAGATTTTAAAAAAAATTAAAGCTTCATAAATGTTCAGAGGCCCAATTCTATGGTATTAACACTTGTTCTTTGGCTATTTACAGTGACCAAGTTTCCAGGCCTCCACTTAGTAAGCTTATATTTGTTTCTATCTAGGTGGGATATTCACATACCTGAAGCTGTGATCTACCTAAATTTTTTATTGTTTCTTTCTGATAAGGGTAAATTTGTTCTACTTGAGGGGTTGCCAGGGGACTGGGATATAGTTCCCACACTTGCTGCTTCCAAGTCTATAAGGTGAAACAAAAGGAAGAATGAAGCTACTGTGAGAGCAGTTTTCTCCCAAGAAGTGCCTACACCTCAAGTCAGAAGGCTCAGTTCTCTCTTCATGTGTGCAATAGCATGTAGCTGTGTGTGTTTGTTTCAGGACTTCTCTTGCTCGGAAATAAGGGTGAGCACTGTGTCTAACCTGCACAAGCACAATGGGGATGTGTACTTCTTTTCAAGACATTAATAGAATTCAGAGAACTTATCACCAGAGCCTGTGGGTCTATAGCAGCTTGCTAATGTGTACACAGAGAGGAAGAGCCAGACAATAGAAGGGGCATCAACTTCATTCCCACCACAGCCTGGACTCTGATTTCGAGCTTGAGTTTAGCTGTCTCTGGGTGTATCGGTGGGGAGCTGGACTCATGATCTTCAGGGGGTCAGAGTTGGAGGGGCTATGAAGGAAGTGGGGAAACTGAGTTTTCAACTGAATATTTTCTCTGTAATGTCTCCAATACAAATTTGCCATCACAATACTATTACTGTTTATCTGTATAAGTACTTCCTTCAAAATATCCAAGGAAGAATATCTTCATGGGGTAGTTATTGTAAATGGCTTGGTGTCATTGACAAAGGGAACAAGGAGAAGAAAATCACTGCATGCCAGAGGTAAGGAGGCAGTGATGACTCTACTGGGTCATGCTTCCAAACACCGCTGACATATCCTTAGGAAAATACTAGCTTAGAGTTTATAGCCCTGAACACTAAAATGATGGCCAGTACCACGGGGTTCATTTTATCACCCCCAGGGAGGCCAGTTTAATCACAAATGCATATCTACTGCTATTATTGAATTATTGTTATTCCCCTAATCTTAGTAATATAGGATCAATGACTATCTTATTCATTCTGCATACATGAAACTCACAGGAGGTGAAATCCATTGGTCCTACAGATGCCAGAGAGACCATTCTGCCAATGGTATGCTCTTAGCTCTGTCAAACACCTTCTGAACCAGAGAAGTTTTTACCTGGTCCAGTAACTGAACTCAATGAAATGTGTTTGTATACATTCATGCCTGGAACTCTGCTAGTCTCTTCAATCATAAGTAATGATCAGGCTTTTATCACAACATACCCTGCCCATATTGCTACCTTAAAAATAAAGGAGCCTCTACTACTTAATTGTGGTTTAATTTAATTAATAAGCTCTTATGGGCTTTAGTTGAGCACATTCAAAAATGTTTAAGAGTTTTAGAATACACTTATATTAAACGATATTAATTAGTTTTTCCCCACCCCCAAATAAAACACATTACAGGAGTCTCAGGGAAATATTTCAGACAGCTCCGTGGATTGAGCGTCGGCCTGCGAGCTAAGTGTCGCTGGTTCGATCTTCCAGTCAGGGTACATCAGAGAAGGAAAACTCTGACTCCAAAAAACCTCCGCTGCCTTGCAGCATACCTCTTCAGGGGAAAGGCTAAGGGAGTAAACCCCGACAGAAAATCCGGAGCCGGAGTCCCTAAGGCGGTTTGACGTTGTAGTCAACACCGGCAACTCCTGCGGCGCACCTGAACCCAAGCTGTATCGACTCCGTCTTTCCCTTGGACCCTTCAGCTGCGAAGAGAGGGGGGGTCTGCTGCATGGGCAACAGCAGACCCTCCATATTACCCTGCCCAGGCTCTGTAGCTTCAGCGTCATCACAAGATGTTGATTCAACACGGGAGGAGACAGATACCATGTCACTCCCGAGTCGGACTGCACAGCCATTCTCGGCGGTGCAGAGACTCTTAAGAAGCTACACCATCGTCTCTCGAGACGGACGGCTGCCGACGACGGGATTTTTATGAGACATCTTTCTACATTATTTTGTCTTTTCACTGGGCTTTGTACATAATATATAGTCTCTCTGTTTCCAACTTCCTAGGTGACATGGCTGGTCTATGAAAAGTGTGTTTTTCTGTCCTTAGGCTTCTAGAGCAGCTGCCCAGAGCCAACACTGCTCTCCTGCGACAACTCTTTGGGCTGTTGCACAACCTCCAGCAACACTTCTTCACCAATCACATGACAGCTTATGACCTGTCCCTGTGTCTAGTCCTCAGCATTCTTTGTCCACCCAATTCCTGTAGTTTAGAATTAGAAAGGAACTTGACCAAAGTGAGATCTCTCACTTGCATGCCCTGGAGGCAGAGTCTCCACTTGGAACCCTGAATTTGCATATTAACTCTGAAGAACCAGTTTTTTGAAATGCACACTTCAATCACAGGCCCCTGAATGGCAGTCATTTAGCCTACCCCCAAGGGGTATGGGAAGGTCGGTGGTCTAGGGGCATATTGATCACTCTTGAGTCTCTTCTCCATTCCCATCCAAAAGATGCGACACTAGATGATTGAACAACAGAGAGATAATATTGGTGTATCATAGAAAGAACATGGGCTTTGGAGTTGAACAAATCAGCTTTAACTCTTCGTCTAGTCACTGAAAGATGTGTAACCTCAGCCACAGTTTCAAAGCACTGGTTTCATCATTATATGGCAATGACAACACCAGCTCCTCTGGTTCTTTCCTGGCACATGCTCAGTGGCTTGGGAGATGTGAGCACCCATGGGTCTACTCACATGGGCCTTCTAGCCGGTGTAGCCCACTAAGAAAAATGTTTGCCTATCATTTTTCCTCTGCTATGAGTGAAGAAACTAGTGTAAGAGTCCAGAGCACCTCATAGAACCACAATAGGCCTGAGAAGATCGCAGCTCTTCCCAAAGCTCACTCTCAAGCAAGTGTGAGGCAGGCAATGCATGAGGACCCACTGCAGGTACAAATGGACATGCTTCTCCCAGGCTACTTGCTTCCTTCACAAAAATACCACAGAAATCTCTACTTCCAAAGTTTCAGATGCTTCTTTCCTTAGGAAGTGATTTTCACAAGTTTTGTCTATTGGATGATCTCCTTATAAATTTTAATAAGATGCCATATGTTATTTATATTTAGATAAAACTGGAAATTTTTTAAAATTAGAAAAATAAAAATAAATAAATACAAGTTAATAAGAGGGCATATATCTTCACTCCAAACATTTTATGTGGGTTACCTGAAAAATTATCTTAGTTTTAAAGATATAACCAGTGATATAAAATATAAGCTATTGAACTAGGCCACAAATTATAACTTCAGATCACTGATTAATAGTATTTTAAAATATGTTCCCAAAGTACTCTTGGAAGTTATTTCTTTGAGAAAATCAACATAAATAATTTTTATTCAACTCTGATTTTTTTCTCAGAATTCTTTCCCATTTTTTTAGATCCAGGATTCATATATGTCATTTATATGTGATTAATGTGATGCCAGTTTTCCCCTTGGTGTTCTAGATTGCTCCTGTACAATTTCTCATTGAAAACAGCCTCAAGATCTTTTGAAAAGACATCACCTCCCTCTGCAAGGAGAGCCCCATGAGTCGTGACAAAAGCAAGGAGGCTGCATGTACTGTGAACAATGAAATGGTACAGGGAGAAACAGACCCCAACGCTGCTGGGGTGAGGAGATGCTCAGATGGCGCTGCTGGGCCCCATGCAAATCCTGAGGGCACCAACTCCGAAGGCTGGCGCACTGATCAGGGAGGTTTCACACTATCCTGAGACTGAAGGGAAAATGACAAGAGGAGACTTCATGGTGAGGCAGGACAGCATAGGGAACAGAGACATATTCTCCCAAAATGTTTAGATTTGGATGAAATCCTCTAGTCTTGTCCAGAAATAAGTGAATTTTTCTGCAGAAGAAGGAACACAAGGGACCTAAACTAAGCCCCAGACATCATTTGTTTTCAGTTGGAACATTGCATAAAAAAGGGAGCATCTTCCAAGGCCCTAGATCATCCCACTTGAGTTTTTTTTTCCCTTGATCCCATTGATCTGTTTTTGAGAAAATCTTCCCACACCATGTACTTTTATTTTATTTATGAATTGTATTTTATTTTAAATTTTTATATCGATGCAATAAAATTTCTTTTGTAACTTAGTGACTAAGACACCCATTTTATCTTCTCACAGTTCATACTCACACTTTGGCAGAGGCTCCTTTGGTCAGCTCTGGTCTCCACAGAGGTCACTCGTGCGCCTGCAGGCAGCTGGCAGCTCAGCTGGATCTCCCTTATGTGTCTGTCAGCCAGTGCTGGCTCTCAGTTGGTCCTGATTTTAGAAACAACCTGTTATTTCTAAAACACTCTAGTTTATTTTTGTATTTTATCCACCCTCTAAATAGTACCATCAAATTGTTAAAGACAATATCACTTACTCCATTTTTAATTACTAAGTTGATATTAGTCTGACCAAATTTACTCAACCTGGCAGGCTCTGGAAGACAAGGTTCTAGCAAAGATGTAAAGCCAGTGGCCTGTAGAGTTCAATTCTGACACAGGATAGAGGAAAGGAATGGAAAAGTGCAGCGGTCAGTTTCTAACCAGGAGGCAGGTCTACAGATTCTTGTAGGGCACTTAGAATAGCAAGGAAACTTGCTCCTCTGGACAGGAGTGCCTCAGTTTCCCCTGCTCTATAAGTTTTTAAACCTTTGACTACCTTAAGAAAAGAATACCTTTGCTGGTTGGTGTCTGTTGACATCTCTTTGTCAATTCCACCACTTCTGAATTCTTTGCATTCCATGAGAAATAGCACATTTCTCATTTGCAAAATCAGAATGTGGAAGATTAATGCTACCTGCACCTTCTTTCACTGTTAATAAATAAATCTCATTCATTTCTTTTCCATTTCTGCAAATAAAAATGAGGTCTTAGACCTGCTTTTTTCTTATTATGATATGTAATAAATTTAACATTAACCTCATCTTTTTAAAAAACTATGTTTTTGTGATAAACAAAAACAGTTTAAAAGAGATATATACTCTCTTCTGAAGTTACAGAGATAGAGCTTTCTGTATCACCAAATACATTCATACAGTCTGATTTGATAAGTTATTAAATTGAGAACATTCTCAAGAATATCAATCTTGTTACCTCTGCAACAAGGGGACTTGTGTGAATATTCATAACTGTACCCAACTTGAACTGTTCTATTAATATAAATTTGTCCTTAAAAAGTATTGCTTAAATAAAAAGATTCTTATAAGACTTTAAAGAGTTTACAGTCTGTTGCCAGGCCCTGTATCAGTAACCAAAAGAAACTTTCAATTTTGATTGGTTATCATACTTGGCCTGATAATATTATTGTAACTGATATCTCGGTTTTTATTTTTTATTTACTTTTACTTTTTATTATCATTTTTATTGTTATTCTATTATAGTTGTCCCAAGTTTTCCCCTCCTAGACTCCTCTGCCCATCCAACCCCCTGCTCCCACAGTCAATTTCCACACTGTTGTCCATGTCTATGGGTCATTTATACATGTTCTTTGTCTAATCCCTTTCCCTTCTTTCCACCATTACCTCGCTCCCCACTCCCCTCTGGTCATTTTCAGTCTGTTCCCTGTTTCCATGCCTGTGGTTCTATTTTGTTCATTAGATACCTCTTATAGGTGAGGTCATATTGTATTTGTCTTTCACTGACTGGCTTATTTCACTAAGCATAACACTCTCCAGTTCCATCCATGCTGTCTCAAAAGGCGTACACCAGAATAAACTCAAAATGAACAAAAGATTTAAATATAAGTCATGACACCATAAAAGTCCTAGAGGAAAGCATAGGCAGGAAAATTTCAAATATCCCATGTATATTTTTGACCCTATACCTCCAAGGGCAAGGGAAATAAAGGAAAAAATAAACAAGTGGGACTACATCAAACTAAAAAGCTTCTGCATGCCTAAAGAAACCATCATCAAAATGAAAAGGGAGCCAGTTTGAGAGGACATATTTGCCAATGATACATCAGACAAGGGTTTGATCTCCAAGATATCCCACTGTTTTTAAAAAATATGTTGGTAAATACTTGTACGATTTATAGGTCATATTAGAAAAGAATCATTGGCATTTTCCTCTTCTCTGACAGGCATGATGGAAAAAAATAAAAGCCTCTGACTGCAATTTTTCTTGTTTTAACAAGGGAGATTAAGTCTACCAACTTAGCAGGAATAATATTTCACAAATACTGTGAAAATGGAGGAACAATCTTCCCGTATCTGCCTACAAGTAATATATCTAAAACATAAGGATACAAAAGTTGAAAATATAAAGATAAAAAATATATAATAAGCAAGTGACATAAGATATAGCTGACATAGCTATATTAATTTTAAGAAAAATTAAAATAAAAACAGAAAGCAATACAATTGCAGTTTGTTAATTGGAATAAGAAGAGTTAACATTTACTAGGAATATATAACAATTCCAATTTGTATGTACCTAATACCATATGTAAAGCCAAAATTTGCTGAACTACAAAGAGAAAGTATGAAAATAAGAGACTTAAAAACAACCTTTTCTGTAATTCATAGATTACTAATTTAAGGAGGATTTGGAAGAAATGGAAAATGTTGCTACTATTCACCTAATGTGAATCTTATAAACTGCTGAGTTTTGGCAAAGTGTTATACATGAAGGATTTCAATTTGGCTTAGATCCTAATTCCCTCTCTCCTAAGGATAGCTGACAATGAGGTCTTGAGCCTGACAGATCAGTCTAGCGGCAAAGGCGGCAGGACCACAGTAAGCACAGACATCCGTATTTAAGGGGAGAGAGGTGCCTGGGGAGCACCCCTGGCTGCAGACCAAACGTGTCAGCTTGCAGTTCCAATGCCGGGGAAGGCAGAACCCCATTGCCTCGGATTATAAGGGCTGGAGAGCTTGGGGATGTAGGAGGAGGCTCCCCATCTCTCAGCAGAGAGTGAATGGGAGGAATCCATCTTGGACCCCCATCCCCACACAAAGCACCACAGCATGGTGAGAAGGTTTGCCTGGTAATGATGAGTGCACAGGTCTCTGCCCCCTATAGCATAGGAGGTGTGACAGCACCGCCCAGGAAGCAAAGGTAAACACAAAACTGTCAGGATGGCACAGTTCATGATAGAGATTCCAGTGACGCAGCTGACCAGAGAGCAAATATCTAATCTAACAAAGCAGCAGATAGGAAATCTTTCTGAGGCACAATTCAGAGCTTTGGTTATACAAATGCTTACAAACCTAACAGCAGATCTTAAACAAGATGGGGAAGGAATGAAGGCTAGTCCTGCTGCAATGAACAAATACACATACCAAACTAGTGGTGAGGTAAAGAAAACCAGGGAACAAAGCAACAAATCAGAACATAGGAAAAGAACAATCAGTCAACAGTGCGGAAAGAAGAAACAAAAAGTAAGGAAAACAAAGAGAGGCTCAGAAACCTATGGGACAGTTATAAGCAGGCCAACATCCAAATCATAGGGTTGCCAGAAGGTGAAGAAGAACTAGAAATTTAAAAATTATGTAAAAAAATAATGAAGCAGAACTTCCCTAACCTGGGGAAGGAAATAGACTTAGAGGTCCAGAAAGCACAGAGTTCCAAAAAAACTGGACAAAGGGAGAACCACACCAAGACAAATTATAATCAAAATGTCAAAAATTAAGGATAAAGAGAGAATCTTAAAAGCAACAAGAGAGAAGAGAATTACATACAAAGAGGTCCCAATAAGACTTTCAGCTGATTTCTCAAAAGGAACTCTGCAGGCAAAAAGGGACTGGCAAGAAATATTCAAAGTAATGAAAAGCAGAAACCTCACAACCATAATTACTCTATCCAGTGAAGCTGTCATTCAGAATAGAAGGGCAGAGAAAGTGCTTCCAGGACAAAGTAAAACTGAAGGAGTTCATCAGATCCAAACTACTGTTATATGAAATGTTAAAGGGACTTGTTTAGGAGTAAGAGGATCAAAACTATGAACATTAAAATGAAAACTGTATCACAACAACCAACAACAGAAGCTAGAGAACTGAAACAGAGGCAAACTAGGTAGGCAACAAGAATGGGAAAAGAACTATAGGTATGGGGAACATCATGGGGGAAGGTCAGCGGGGAGGGGAAGTGGGGGAAAAGGAGGGAGATGGTACAGGAATTAAGAAGCATAGTAGGAGAGAGTGGAGTAGACAGGAAGATGTTGAGAAGAACTATATGCACAACCAATGGGCATGGATTAAGGTGGGGCACAGAGGAAGGAGGATCACTGGGTGGAGGGGAACAAAGGGAAAAGAAATTGGGACAACTGTAACAGCATAATCAATAAAGCCTATTAAAAAAAAAGAATACATAGAGTGCCTCAAGGAACCAAGATGGCAGTGGAATAGGTAAAAGTTATAGTAACTTCCTCCCAGGACTAAACTGGAATAACAACTAAATTATAGACAAATAGTCCTGAATAACAAACTGAACACTAGCTGGAGAAAAGACTTATAACCAAGAACTAATGGAAGAAACCACATCACATCAAGACTGGTAGGAAGTGCAGAGGCATGAGAGGGCTGACTGGGCTCACATGGGTGGCAGCTGAAGTTGCGGAGGGATATTTCAGTGGCTGTGGGGGTTCCCCCTGAGAAGTGAGGGGTCTAAACCCCAAGCTGGGCCCTCCAGCCTAGAGCACCAGAACTGGAAAAGGAACCCAAACGCCATCTGGCTGTGAGAACCAGTGGACTTTCTGTCCACCAGGGAGAGATGGCTAAAGATGCAGAGTCTCTTAAAGGGTCAACACACAAAATTTCATATGAAACCACTTACCCTGGGTTCCAGCAGAGGGAGGGCAGAGTGGACTAGAGACACATAAGGAGAGACTGGGGTTGGTGGCTCTGGGTAGAGAGCTGAAGGTTCAGCCACCAGGATCCTTGTGCTGAGTCATTCTGCATTCTGCAAAAGACATCTTATTTAGGCAGAGCACTCCTCTCCAAGTGTATCAGCTTGAGGGGAAGCAACAGTCCCATCCACAGGAATCCATCTCATCCCACACTGTGGAACTTAAGCTGGGCTATTGAGTACAGCTGGAAACCCTTTCAGTGATTAAGCCTGACAGCTAAAGCAGATCTCTGGTAGCTCTGAGACTTCAGGTGACCCTCCCCCAGCCCCAATGCTGGTAAAGGCCAGCCTAAGTGCACAGCTTGGTTCTTTTTTTTTAATTTATTATTTGTTTTATTTTTAGAGAGAGGGGAAAGGAGAAAGAGAGGGAGAAACATCACTGTGTGGTTGCCTCTCACTCGCGCCCCCAACTGGGGATCTGACGTGCAACATAGTAATGTGCCCTGACTGGGAATTGAACCAGCAACACATGGCTAGCAGGTCGACACTCAATCCACTGAGCCACAGCAACCAGTGCTTCACAGCTTGGTTTTTGTTGAACACAACCAGGGCCAGCAGAGGGAGCCACAAGCTGTGGACCACTGATAACTCCAAACAGGTTTCCCAGGGCCAGTTACAAGCAGCTCCTGACATAGGTCTATACTAGACTCTCTTTGAATCTACATAACACATAGGAACAGACACAGAGAGGAAGCCTAAATGAGAATATAAAGTAACAATCTGCAAATGTAAGAACAAGAGAACTCTCCACAATAAGAACTAATTAAAGTGGAGGTAAATAATTTATCAAATATAAAGTTTAGAGTAATGATTATAAGGATACTCAACAGCATTAAAAAAGACAGAGAAACTTTTTAAAAAGTCATAAATAAAGAATGCAATATCTGAAATAAATAATATACTAGAAGGAATAAATAGATTAGATGAAACAGAGGATTGATTCAGCAATTTGGAAGACAAGGTACAATAGAACACCTAGCAGAGCAGCAAAAAGAAAAATGATCTCAACACCAAGAAGGCAAACAACCCAGTTAAAAACTGGGCAAAGGACCTGAACAAACACTTCTCCAAGGAGGATACACAGAGGGGCCATAGACATATGAAAGAATGCTCAACATCACTAGCTATCAGAGAGATGCAAATAAAAACCACAATAAGATACCACTTTACACCAGTCAGAATGGCCATTATCAACAAATCAACAAACAACAAGTTCTGGAGAGGAAGTGGTGAAATGGGAACCCTAGTGCACTGTTGGTGGGAATGCAGACTGGTGCAGCCACTGTGGAAAACAGTATGGAATTACCTCAAAAAAATAAAAATGGAACTGCATTTTGAACCAGCGATTCCACTGCTAGGACTATACTCAAAGAATCCTGAAATCCTAATTCAAAAGATCCTATGGACCCCTATGTTCATAGCAGTGCTGTTTACAATAGCCAAATGCTGGAAACAATGTAAGTGCTCATCTGTAGATGAGTGAATTAAAAAACTGTGATGCATTTACACAATGGAATACTATGCAACAGAAAGAAGGAACTCCTACCGTTTGCAACAACATGGATGAAACTAGAGAGAATTATGCTTAGTGAAATAAGCCAGGCAATGAAAGAAAAATACCATATGATATCACCTAATATGGGAGACAAATGAACAACACAAACAAATGAACAAAATTGAACAAGGAACAGAAAAAGTTATCGGTGGGGTTGGGGAGAGAAGGGGTAAATAGGGGAAGGGTCTAGTAAAGGAACTAGTACAAATAACCCATGGACATGGAAAACGGGGTGTGGAATGACCGTGGAAGAAGGGGTGGGCTGGGTGGGGAAGAGAAATGGGGAAAAAATGGACAACTGTAATAGAAAAATAACAAAATTAAATTTAAAAAAAAGAAAAATTAATTTTTAAAATGAGAGTTTAAGAAACTTTTGGGACAAAATAAAATGTAACAACTTCTATATCATGGAAATACTAGAAGGACAAGAAAGTGAACAAAGGATCAATAACTTATCTGATGAAATAATGACTGAAAACTTCCCTACCCTGGTGAAGGAAAAAGGCACATAAGTCTAGGAAGCACAGAGAGTCCCAGACAAGGTGAACCCAAAGAGGCCCACGCCAAGACACATCATAATTAACATGGCAATGCTTAAAGTATATATAAAACATTTATAAAAATTATTGGCCATATTCTAAAGCGTAAATAAGTCTCAACATATATCAAGGATCACAATTACACATATTTCATGACAATTGAAGATAGAAAACATTTTTATAAATAAATTTTATTGATTATATTGTTACAATAGTTCCAATTTTTCCTCCTTTGCTCCCCTCTGCCCAGTACCCCACTTTCCCCAGCAATCCCACCCCTCTTAGTTCATGTGCATACAAGTTCTCTGGCCTCACCCTTTCCTATGCTAGTCTTTCAAAAATAATAATAATAATTAATTAATTTTTATAACAATAAAAAATAACAATCCCCACCTCTCAGATTGAAGACCCTTTATAATCTTATAAAGGACAATGGGTGAAGGTCTTGTGCTCCTCTAGCTGCTTCAAGCTGGACATGGCTGTCATCCTAACTACCCTGGGGTCCAGAAATCCCTAATAAGAGTGGGGGTGTGGGTGGGAAGGTGGTCTTCCCACATGGGGAAGGATCTTTCAGACTCCAGGTCAGTTGACTGTCCCCAGACAACGGCATGCTTGGTTTAACAGGCTGGCATCCTTGTTGTATTCTGGGGGCAACAGATTTGGCAACAGGGTTAAAAGCCATCATTTAATCCATAATCCCTAGATGACAAAAGGCAGGTATTAATTTTTCAATGTCCCACATTAGGGGAAAAAAGGGGCTTCTTTGGAGAAAGATGTGCCACGCACCTCACACCTGTCCAAAACCCTTTTGCCCACTATACTTAGTTTGGGCCAAGGGGAATATTTTAGGTTTCCCGCCTCGCAGACCTCTGAGCCCTTTCTGTACAAGCCATTAGGATAGATAAGAGAAACCAATTTTAAAGTGAAGCCCACTGACCACCCCATTCTTCACCAACCCGGCCACTTAGTTCAGCCAAACCATTGAGTCTCAGGAGGCAGCAATGCATGCAGGATTAAGTGAGACTTATACAAACACGATCACTCAGTTAATGAGATGATAGGCTTATGCCCTATGGTTCTATTTTGCTCATTTCTTTGTGTTGTTCATTAGTCTCCCTTATTAGGTGATATCGTATGTTATTTTTCTTTCATTGCCTGGCTTATTTCATGAAGCATAATTTTCTCTAGTTCCATCCATGTTGTTGCAAATGATAGAGGTTCCTTCTTTCTTTCTGCTACATAGTACTCCACTACAGATGGGCACTTAGGTTGTTTCCAGCACTTGGCTTTTATAAATAGTGCTACTATGAACATAGGGATGCATAGGTTCTTCTGAATTGGTGTTTCAGAATTCTTCAGATATAATCCTAGCAACACAATTGCAGGTACAAAAGGCAGTCTATTTTTAGTTTTTTGAGGAAATTTCATACTGTTTTCCATAGTGGCTGCACCAGTCTGCATTCCCATGAGCAGTGCACTAAGGTTCCTTTTTCTCTGCATCCTCACCAGCACATGTCATTTGTTGATTTGTTGATAATGGCCATTCTGACTGGTGTGAGGTGATATCTCATTGTGGTTTTTATTTGCATCTCTCTGATGGCTAATGATGTTGAGCATTCTTTCATGTGCCTGTGGACCCCCTGTATATCTTCCTTGGAAAAGTGTCTGTTCAGGTCCTTTGCCCACTTTTTAATTGGGTTGTCTATTTTCTTGATGTTGAGTCATATAAGTTCTTTATATATTTTGGTGATCAATCCCTTGTCCGAGGTATCATTGGCAAATACATTTTCCCATACAGTTGGTTCCCTTTTCATCTTGCTAATGTTTTCTTTTGTTGAGCAGATACACTTTAGTTTGATGTAGTCCCATTTCTTTATTTTTTCCTTTATTTCCTTTGCCTTGGGAGATGTATCAGTGAAAATATTGCTATGTGGGATATCTGAAATTTTCCTGCCTATGTTTTCCTCTAGGACTTTTATGGTGTCACAGCTTACATTTAAGTCTTTCATCCATCTTGAGTTTATTCTCGTGTGTGGTGTAAGTTGGTGGTCTAGTTTCATTTTTTTGCATGTCCCTGTCCAGTTCTCCCAACACCATTTGTTGAAGAGGCTCTTTTCACTCCATTTTATATTCCTTTCTTCTTTGTCAAATATGAGTTGACCATATAGACCTGGGTTTATTTCTGGGCTTTCTATTCTATTCCATTGATCTATATGTCTGCTCTTATGCCAGTACCAGACTGTTTTGATTACAGTGGCCTTGTAGTATAGTTTGGTATCAGGTATTGTGATTTCCCCTACTGTGTTCTTCTTCCTCAAGATTGCTGTGGGTATTCAGGGTCTTTGTTGGTTCCATACAAATTTTTGAAGTATTTGTTCTAGGTCTGTGAAATATGTCATCGATATTTTAATAGGGATTGCATTGAATCTATACATTGCTTTGGGCAGTATGAATATTTTAATGATGTTGATTCTTCCCATCCATGAACATGGTATTTGCTTCCATTTATTTTTATCTTCTTTAATTTCTTTCTTCAGTGTTATGTAGTTTTCTGAGTACAGGTCTTTTACCTCCTTGGTTAAGTTTATTCCTAGGTACTTCATTTTTCTTGTTGCTATAGTAAATGGGATTTTTTCTAGTTTATGTCTCTGATATTTTATTGTTTTTACACAGAAATGTCTTCGATTTCTGAATATTGACTTTGTACCTTGCTATTCTGACAAATTTACTTACTAGGTCACATAGTTCATGAGTGGAGTCTATAGGGTTTTTTATTTACCATATCATGTTGTCTGCAAATAACGACAGTTTTACTTTCTCTTTTCCAATTTGAATGCCTTTTATTTCTCTTTCTTTTCTAACTGTTATGGCTAGAACTTCTAAGACTATGTTGAATAGGAGTGGGGAGAGTGGACAACCTTGTCTTTTTCCTGACCTCAGGTGAAATGCTTTCAGTTTTTGCTCATTGAGTATGATGTTGGCTTCAGGTTTCTCATATATGGCCTTTATTATGTTGAGGTATGCTCCCTCTATTCCTGTTTTGCTGAGTGTTTTCATCATAAATGGGTGTTGTACTTTATCAAATGCTTTTTCAGCATCTATTGATATAATCATGTGGTTTTTGTCTTTCATTTTGTTTATGTGGTTTATTACATTTATTGATTTGTGAATATTAGACCATCCTTGGATCCCTGGAATAAATCCCACTTGATTGTGGTATATGATCTTTCTAATGTGTTGCTGGACCTGGTATGCCAATATTTTGTTGAGGATTTTAGCATCTATGTGCATCAGCGATATTGTCATGTACTTTTCTTTCTTTGTTGTGTCTGGACCTGGTTTTGGAATTAGAGTAATACTGGCTTCATAGAAAGAGTTTGGGGGTCTTCCCTCTTCTTGAATTTTTTTGGAATAGTTTGAGAAGGATAGGAGTTAGTTCTTTCCTAAATGTTTTGTAAATTTCGCCTGTGAAGCCATCGGTCCAGAGCTGAAGTTAGAAAACTTTTAAAAAATAAGTACAAATTCATAAATTTAGAAATTATAAAAACACATTTTTTAATTTTAATCCATGAATAAAAGAAGAAATAATTAAAGTTATAACTTAAAGTTGAAACCAAACTATAGTTCTACTTGCCTATGATTTGAAGTTAAGTGATACTTAGAAAGAAACATATAGCTTTAAATACTTGTGTTAGGAAAAGAAAGGGTAAAAACTAAAGCATTAAATATCAATTATGAAAGGTTGGAAAATAAACATTAATAAGACTAAATAGAGAAAGGAAACAAGTATAAAAGCAGCAATTAGGTAGAAAAAGCAAAAATAGAATTAATAAAACCAAAGTTCATTCTTTCAAAAAGGTCTGACACTATCAAACTTCTAGATCAGTTGTTCTAAAATGAAAGCTATTCTGGTTCCCTTTACCCAACTTTTCCCAGGAGACATTTGCCAATATCTGGAGACATATTGTAACTTGGAATACAAACTGGGTTGGGAGTGATACTGGCATGTAATGGGCAGAGGCCAAAGATGTTGCTAAACCTCCTACAGTGCCAAGGTCACTCCCTGCCCTGCCAACAAAGAATCATCTG
Source organism: Furipterus horrens (assembly GCF_987537825.1). NCBI lineage: Eukaryota > Metazoa > Chordata > Mammalia > Chiroptera > Furipteridae > Furipterus > Furipterus horrens. Next base: position 92,533,695 of record NW_028327171.1, read on the forward strand.
GGCCAAAATATCAAGGTTGAAAAACTCTGACTAGACATATAGATTAAGAATCAAGAGAGGCCATTAGTAAACAATATCAGGAATGAAAAACGGGTCACATCTGCAAATATAGAAAGAGATTAAATACAGAAAGAACAAATATATGGAAAAATATGGAGACATTTAGATAAAATGCATAAATTCCTAGAAAAGTGAAAATTACCAGAACTAACTCAAGAAAAACAAAACAAAACATAAAAACTAAAAGGTTCTATAACTACTAAAAAAAGTGACTCAATAGTTTACAGTCCTCCTACTGAAGACAGGTACTCCTATAGGGCTGGTAAAGATGCAGCATAGGATAATTTGGCAACATTTATAAAATTTACAAATTCAAATGCTGTTTGGCAAAGCACTTCCATTTTTAAGAATTTATTTTATAGATAAACTAGAACATATGAAATAAAATTTCTACACAGCATATATTGTAGCATTATTTGCAATAGCAGAAGTTGGAAAATGATAGGAATCTATTTCGGTAAACTCTGGTACAGCCAGCAAATGGAATACTACAAAGCTATAAAAAGGAATGAGGACATGCTCTACACATTGATGTGGAATAGCCTCAGGAGAGAGGTTACATTTTTTAAAAGACATAATGTGTAACAGTGTGTAATGTACATGATCTTTTCTGTAAGAAAGTCAGGGAAGAAGAAATAAGAAGATACATATATTTGTATGACTATAACTAGGAAAAACTCTCTGAGGAGGTGGAGAGGGCCCCAAAACACTCACATTGAAATTCACACAACCTTGACCAGTAAAGGTGTGAATCCAGGATTAATTTGATTTACAGACATAAGGCAATGTATCATCTCTTTGCCTCATAGTGTTATGAAACAATTGCACACCTTCTATACAACAATGGTGAATTAACATTTTCAGTAATGGATTAATTTTATATGATCTTATTTAAAGACCATCCCTACTTCGGAACAAGCAAATAAAAAAACTCAAGGAACTTCTAGCCAAGATGAAGACCTAGAAAGACACGTTGTGTCTCCCTCCAAAACTAAGAAGGAATACAACTACCTCAAAGCTAGAGACAACCAGAAGTTCCACAAAATCAAGCTGCATGAAAGTCCAACAAACAAAGATATAAAGAAGAAATACTCATCCAGACAGGTAGGAGGGGTGGAGCCGGGGCAGAGAGGACCTGTTGTGGTGGAGGCAGCAGCAGCAGCAGCAGCAGCAGCAACAGCAGGCCAGCAGAAAGCACAGTCACACATTTTAAAAAGTTGGGGGGACACCTAGGGAAAGCTCCCAGCATCAGAGCGGACCGCACAGTTCAGGGTTCCAGTGCCAGGGAAAGTAAAGCCTTATTGCTTCTGAGTGTGCAAAACCAGTGGGAGTTGGGGCGGAGGAAGAAACTGCTGGTCTCTCAGCAGAGTCTGCTTGTTTAAGGGGCCCTCATGTTCCTAGAACATCTGTAAATCCAACCACTCTGGGAACAATGGCCAGGGCAACAACTAGAGAGGCACTAGCCCTGTAGGGGAAGTGGGAGAAGTCCCTGGAAAAGGGGTGAGTACTGAGCAAGCGGCATTGTTTCCTCTCAGGCCCCTCCCCCACATACAGCGCCACAACATGGTGAAATGGGTCATCCATATTGATGAATACCTAAGGCTCCGCCCCTTACAATGTACCAGGCATGACAGCTCTACCTAAGACACAGAGGCAAGCAAACACAGAAGCCTGTCAAGATAAGAAGACAAAAGTATGGCCCAAAAGAGGGACCAGATCAAGGTTCCAGTGGGAGACCTAAGTGACAAGGAGATAGCCAACCTAAAAAATGAGAACATAGCCAACCTAACAGATGTAGAGTTCAAAACACTGGTGATAAATATGCTCACAGGCTTGACAGATATGCTTAAGTGTGGCAAATGCATAAGTGAAGAAGTGAAGGCTATGCTAAATGAAACAAATGAAAATTTACATGAAACCAATGGTGAAGGGAAGGACACTGGGGTTCAAATCAATGATTTGGAACATAAGGAAGTAAAAATCAATCAACCAGTACAGAATGAAGAAACAAGAATTGAAAAAAAATGAGGAGAGGCTTAGAAACCTCTGGGACAACTTTAAACATGCCAACATCCAAATCAAAGGATTGCCAGAAGGAGAAGAGGAAAAGCAAGAAATTGAAAGCTTATGTGTAAAACTAATAAAGGAAAACTCCCCAAATTTGGTGAAAAAAAAAAAATAGACATACAAGTCCAGGAAGCACAGAGAATCCCAAACAAGCTAGACCCAAAGAGGACCACACCAAGACACATCATAAATAAAATGTCAAAGGTTAAAGATAAAGAGAGGATCTTAAAAGCAGCAAGAGAACAGCAGAGAGTTACCTAAAAAGGGATGCCTATAAGACTACCAGTTGATTTTTCTAACCAAACTTTGCAGGCAAGAAGGGACCGGCAAAATATTCAATGTGATGAAAAGCAAGGACCTACAACCAAGCTGACTCTATCCAGCAAAGCTATCATTTAGAATGGAAGGCCAGATAAAGTGCTTTTCAGACAAGGTAAAGCTAAAGGAGTTCATCATCATCAAGCCATTATTATATGAAATGTTAAAAGGACTTATTTAAGAAAAATAATATCCAAACTATGAACATTAAAATGACAACAAACTCACAACTATCAACTGAATCTAAAAAATAAAAACAAAATTCAACTAAGCAAACCAGAATAGAAACAGAATCATAGGTATGGGGATCATTTGGAGGGTTATCAACTGGGAGAGTGAAGGGAGAGAAATTGGAAAATGGTGAAGGGATTAAGAAGCATAATTGGTTGGTACAAAATAGACAGGAGGAAGTTAATAGTATGGGAAAGGGTGAAGCCAAAGAACTATATGCATGACCCATGGACATTAACCAAGGGGTGTGGGATTACTAGTGGGAAGGGGGGTACTGGGTGGAGGGAAGCAAAGGGAAAAGAAATTGGGACAATTGTAACAACATAATCAATAAAATATACTTAAAAAAAAAGAAAAAAAAGAAACAAGATTGAGAAAGGTTTGTATTTTATCCAGGGTCATATAGTTTTTAATAGTTGCTGCCTAGCAATACCCATATTTAGATCACCTGAATAATAAACCCAAATATGTAGCACTTCTCATGCACTTTCTTACCAATACCCTATTTTCCCGCTCTCCCATTTTATGCTATTGAATTGATATAAAGCCTTTCTTAATGGAGGAAAAATGTTAGAAGAAAAGACTGAGCATTATAATGTAAATTGAGAATTAGAATTTATTCATACACATAGATGTTTTTGCCAGAATTTGTTTGCCTACAATATGGCAAGTGCCATTCTAAGCACTACGTTATGATGAGGGATGAATCACATGTTCTCCACCCTCCAGAAGCTCTGGATTCAGAACAGTACCATCTACGCCTCATCACTGAATTATGTCTAAGAAGCCTGGAGTCCTTCATTGACATAACTGTGGTCTTCTTTCATTCTGTCTGCTGGGCAACTTGGTGTTTCATTTTTCAGGAATGTATAGCCTTGTAGTGTTGTTAGAGCAAGAGGGAAGGGGGGAAAGGCAAAAATGTGGAGCATGACCTCTTTCAAACATTTGTTTAATGGTTGCCCAGATAGCCCTTGCCTCAGCAAATGCCTCTGACAGTAAGTGCACTAAACTTGAACAAAGCAATATAATAAAAGTGACTTTTTCAATGTTGACGTTGTGGTGTCCTGATTATTTTATTAGCTGCTATTTATCAATATAAGAAGTACTAAAATGATACAAAGTTCATTTTGTCTTGAAAATTTTATTAGTCTCATGTTCTAGCAAGGATAATTGAACAAGTAAGGATAATTGGGCAAATTATAGATGGAAAAAGTATGGTAATCACTTGTCATTCTATGCTCATCAGCAGAAAATTCATCTAGCTCAGACACGCTACTATTTAATCTACCTCCTTTCAATTTGGAAAGTGTTGCATTCTAATCAGGGTAATTAAAAGCTTACTCAGTCATAAAGGAAAATTTCATAAGGTGGGAGAACAGAAAAAAAAGCTGAGCTGTCTGTGTTTGTATTTTGCTTAATAGCACCTGCTTCTGTGTCACCAACAAAGGGCAAATTCTGGCTCTACTGTTGAAGATGTTCAATGAAATGTAAATAAATGTTTGCTTAATAATCAATGACTTGTGTTCATTAAGGAAAAGGAAATAATTCTGAAGAAAAGGGAAAACAAAAGACTGTTGAAGTTTGAAATTAGATCAACTTCTTTGTAATTAAATATATTCATATTAAATCATTCCACTGGTTCTATGAGCTTTGATAATTTTATCATGATTTATTGATAATAGCTTCATCCTTTTATTTCTGGACATGGGGACAGGGGAAGTCCACCAAACAATATAAGAGCAAAGAGATGTTAGATGTGACAGGTATTTCCTAGGGAAGAAAATATGCTTAATATTATTTTTCTCACCTTTTTGTTATGTTTTAAAAGTTGCTTGTCAGTTTATTTATAATGTATTTATTATGTTACATTAAAAGTGAGAGATTATGCAATGAGCCTAATTATGCCGTGTGTGTTGGAAACAGTTTTTCCCTGAGTAAGACCCCCCTAAAAAAAAAAAATTCCTACCCAAAACCCAAATTCCAAATCTACATTGACACCAATCTGTTGTCTCTACCTGTCATGCAATGAATCAGTATGTTCTAACATTTCTCCTTTGTTTTTGAACACTTCAAAGAGAGCTCAGAACAGCACTGTAGAGGAGCTGTGAGATCCACCACATAAGAGACACAAGACTGCTCCCACCCTCAAGAACTCTCACATGTTTTGTGAGGCCCTTCCAGGATAAGCTGTAAAGCAAGAGTTTGTCACTTTTCTGACAATGTATATACCCAACAAAAAAGTCTCTCTGCTTATTCTGTATTGAAATTTTATTTTATTTCAAAATAAAAGTTGAGTTAAATCAAACTTTTTGCAATGTATTGCATAGATTCTTAACTTCTCCAAAATTCCAAGCCCTCTGCTGAACAGAAAAAAGTCAAGAATCCTTTTAATAAAAACTGAGTCATGATTCTGTTTCCATTTTTCTAAAATGTGGGCAAAACATTTTGTTTACAGAATGAACAGTCAAAAGTAAGATTTGAGGATTTTTTAAATATATATGAAAATTTCCACAAATCTACAGAGTTGTGTACCATACTGGAGAAGAATCTACTCCTCTTTGGACCTCTGCCTTGTCTACCTGCTACTTGTGCGAGAAGTGCCCCAGACAATTTTTCTGGCAGAGGTGGTCATGTGCTATACCACTTGACCTATGGCTGACCCAAGGGAACTCCTTGTCTGCTGGCCTATGATGTGATCTGTTGTAGGACTTTGCCAAGCCAAAGCATGATGACAGTTCACTGGACCAATCTTGTTATTTTTTTTAGGCTAGAGATTATTGAGAGAAATATGCAGTTGTTAGTGTGTCTAGAATGGGAAAAGCAGAAAGAAGCAGAGGGAGAAAGAGCATGTAAGAAATACAGTAGCATAATACTAGAACAGGAATCTATGTATAAATGTGCCTGTTAGAACATCTACTTAAGTTCATCTGTGACACCAGAGCTGCTGTCTATCAGACAACCAGAGCTATGTCTGTGTCATGAAGATATTTTTCTCTCTGTCTCAATGAATCCTGGATATGTAGGTCATTCATTCATTTAAGAGATATTTATTGAGTACTTCATATATTCCAGACACTGTTCTTCATGTTGACAACACAACAGTGAAATAGCAGACAAGATACCATGTCCATTGTGGTGTTTATATTTAGTTGAGAGAGGCAGAAAATAAACAAAACATATTAGTAAATTGTATAGTAATAAGAAGAGAATGGAAATTGTTATGGAGTAAATAAAGCAAGAAGGGAAACTGTGATGGGAGGGGTGTGATAGAGAGCTGCAGTTTTAAATATGGTAGTCATGGAAGGCCTGAGAAGGTTATATTTGAACAAAGATCTGCAGGAGGTGAGAGCTATCCATGAGGGTGTCCGGGTTAAAAACATTCCAGACAAAGGAAAGAGCAAGTGGAAATATACCCAATGTGAGAGAACAGCATGGAGGCCCATATGGCAGCATCAGAGTGAGGGTAGAATGGGGAAAAATGAGGTCAAAAACGTAAGGGAGGTACAAGATGCATAGGGCCTTGTAGGCCATTGTAGAATTTTGGTGTTGGTTTTTAATAAAAAACAAAAAACAAACAAACAAAAAACCAGACTAATGTCTTAATAGAGTCTCTCTGACTGCTGTATTGGGTATAGATAGTCAGGGACCAAAGGAGGAAGAAATCATGATATTATTGCAATAATTCAGATGGAAGATAGTGGTGGTTTGGCCCACAGTGATAGCAGTGATGAAACTGAAGGTGTTTGCATTCTGGCTGTATATTTTGAGTGTATCCATGTTCCTTTGTGAGTTATTTGGACTCATTTACTGAACTCAAGAAATGAACATTTGTTGAATAAAATACAGTAATCAAAATTATTGACTGGCTCTGCTTCTAGGAAAATGGAGTAGACATACTTTTACCTATTCTTCTACTAAGTGCAACTGAAACTGCTGGGCATTATATGTAAGACAAACATGAGAAGACTTCAAAGGTGGAGAGAAGACACAGGCAAATTAGGAATCTAGAGTCCCAAGACACAACAAAGTTCTTGGGTTTTCTTATTACCGTATATGTCCCATACTTTAAGAAGACAGCAAAGTGCAGACAAGAAAACAGCCAGTGCTCTCTAGCTAACGGACCAGGAAAGGAACAGCCTCGTGAGATAGAAAATGCTTGGACAATAATTGCTCAACTCCAGTCAAAATACTGTGGCCCCACTGCCACTTGTGCAAGCCCAGGCTGAGTGAAGAGACTAGATGTTCACATTCATGGGGCTGTAAGAAGCACCATAACCCCCCCACCCAGCCAGCCAAAGAGGTACCCAGGATTTTTATTTCCTTACCATCCCAAATGGCATTAATGTCCTCCCCTCCATCCCACAGTCGTCGTCATCGTCGTCGTCAGCAGCCGTCCGTCTCGAGAGACGATGGTGTAGCTTCTTAAGAGTCTATCTGCACCGCCGAGAATGGCTGTGCAGTCCAACTCGGGAGTGACACGGTATCTGTCTCCTCCCATGTTGAATCGACATCTTGCGATGACGCTGGAGTGTCCTCTCCAGTGAAGCTGAAGCTACAGAGCCTGGGCAGGGTGATATGGAGGGTCTGCTGTTGCCCATGCAGCAGATCCCCCCTCTCTTCGCAGCTGAAGGGTCCAAGGGAAAGACGGAGTCAATACAGCTTGGCTTCAGGTGCGCCGCAGGAGTTGCCGGTGTTGACTACAACGTCAAACCGCCTTAGGGACTCCGGCTCCGGATTTTCTGTCGGGGTTTACTCCCTTAGCCTTTCCCCTGAAGAGGTATGCCGCAAGGCAACGGAGGTTTTTTGGAGTCAGAGTTTTCCTTCTCTGATGTGCCCTGACTGGAAGATCGAACCAGCGACACTTAGCTCGCAGGCCGACGCTCAATCCACTGAGCCAAACCAGCCAGGGTAGCATCCCACAGTATCAGTGGAGATTACATGGGGAACTTGAAGTTCCTCCTCTCACCCAGTTATAACGACACACTCCTTCCCCTCACAACTGGCAGTGTCAGAGGAGACCTAGCAGAGAGTCAGGACACTCAGCATTGTGCATCAACAATGAGGCCAGTCTCACCGTAGTGTTAGTGGTGACCCTTTGGGGAGCCAAAACTCACCCAACCCACCAGTAACAAGGACTCCCAAACTGCAGGTGTCAATGGAGGCTGAGTGAAGAACTTAAGATTCCTACCTGTCCCTTGTTATTACAATGCCCTCCGCACCTCCCCATTGCTAGGACACTGAGAGAGTAAACCAGTTGAAACAGAAGATTGAAATAAGGTCCAGAGTCTCATAACATAGTACACAAATGCCCAGGTTTCAATTAAACAAACAAACAAACAAACAAATAAAACATGACCATACGAAGACAATCTCAAGTGAATGAAATAAGACAATCGATAGATGCTAACACTGGGGTGATAGAGATGTTATAATGATCTGAAAACAATTTTAAAGGAGCCATGATAAAAGTGTCAATGAGCAATTATAAATATCTTTCAAACAAACAATAGAAAGTTTCAGCGGAGAAACAAAAACAAAGAAAGACTCACAGACACAGACAACAGTATGTGGATTGCCAGAGGGCAGGGGGCTGGGAGACGGTGCAAGAAGGTAAAGGGGAGATAAATGGCAATGGAAGGAGAATTGACTTGAGGTGGTGAACACACAATACGATATACACATGATATACTGTAAAATTGTACATCTGAAGCCTATATAATTTTATTAACCAATGTCACCCCAACAAATCCAATAAAGTGCTAAAAAAAAGAAAAGAAAAGAAAAACCAAAGAGAAATTTTAGAACTAAAAAAGTTAAAGCTTCAAAATGAAACTTCAGTGGATGAATGAGCTCAACAGCAGAATGGAGAGGACAGGAGAAAGGGGACAGGAAAGAAAACTGGAAGACTGAACAATAGAAATTAGTCATATTTAAACAAAAGAGAGAAAATAAATTGAAAAAAAATGAAAATGAACAGAACATCAGGGATCTGTAGGATACCAACAGAAAAGTAAACATTAATGTAATTAATATCCAAAGAAAGACAGGGAAAGCCCAGGGCTGAAACAGTATTACAAAAAAATAATGTCTAGAAACTTTCTAAACTTGACAAAGACAGAAATCTACATTTTCAAGAATCTGACTAAAACCCAAACAAGACAAACCCAAAGACATTCATGCCAAAAATGGGTATTGAATTTTGACAAATATCTTCTCTGAATTGATTAATATATTATGTGATTTTATTCTTTAGTGTGTTAATATAGTAAGTTACACTGATTGATTATTTGAATATTGGACTACACTAGAATAAACTACACTTGATCATGGCTTAATTCTTTTAATATATCACTGGTTTCTATTTGCTACTATTTTACTGAGGTTTTTATTTCAAAATTCAGGAGGGAAATTAAGAGCCCTACAATGTTATTTTTTTGGTATAGACAAGTTTATCCTAAAATTTATATGGAGAAAAAAATAACTAGATATAGCTGATACAATTTTTTAAATGGTGAATAAACTGAGTGTGACCATTCTACCCAATATCAAGATGTATACAGCTATAGTAGTTAACAAGGGCATGGGTATGTGAAGCAGACTGGCGGCTGTCGGAGGGGTAGGTGGGGTGGGGGACTGAGCAAAAGAAGGGGAAGGGAGTAGCCAAAGAATATATATGCATGACCCATGGACATGGACAACAGTGTGATGGTGGCCAGAGGGAAGGAGGGCAGGGCCTGGGTGGAAGTGGGCAAAGGAGGGGAAAATGGAGACATCTGTAATAGTGTCAATCATAAAAAATAAAGGAAAAAAAGATCGTGTGGTATTGGGAGAAAGATGAATATATATCAATGGAACAGAGTAAGGAACCCAGAAATGGACTCACAAATATGTCCAATTGTTCTTTGACAAAGTTGCAAAAGCTACTCAATAAAAAGGAAAGTCTTTTCAACTAAAGGCTTTTCAAAAAACAAATAAACAATATAAAAGTTAACTCAAAATAGATCATAGATAAATTAATATAAAACTATAAAACAGGTGAAAACATAAAAGAAAGTCTTTGGTATCTAGGGTTAGTCAAAGAGTTCTCAGATGACACCAAAATCATTATTCATAAAAGGAAAAACTGATCAGTTTCAACAGATTAAAAACTTTGTGAAAGACCATGTTAAAAGAATTGAAAATTAAGCTATAGACAGAGAAAAAGTGTTTTCAAAACACATGTCTGACAAAAGACTAATATCTAGAATATATAAAGAATCTTCAAAATGCAACTGTTAAAAAAAATCCAATTGGAAAATGGGCTAAAGGCATTTCACTAACCAGGATATGCAGATGTCAAAAAAAAAAAAAAAAGCACATGAAAAGATGTTCAATCATTAGCTATTATAGAAATACAAATTAAAAGCATCACTACATACTTATCAGAATGGCTAAAATAAAAAACAATAACAATACCAAATGCTGCTGAAGATGCAGTAAAACTGGATCACTCATACATTGCTGGCAGGAATGTAAATATTATGACTACTCTGGAAAAACAGTATAGCAATTCCTTTAAAAATTAAACATGCAATTACCATGTAACTCGGCAATTGCTTCTGGGCATTTATCCCAGACCTGTAAATGAATATTTAGACCTCGCAGCTTATTCATAATCACCAAAAACTATTAATAACTCACCTGTCCTTCTGTGGGTGAATGGATAAGCAAACTGTGGTACATCCTTCATACCTAGTGATAAAAAGGATCCAACTATTGATACACACAATAACATGAGTGAATCTCTAGAGAATTGTGCAGTTTAAAAAGCCAGTTCAAAAGGTTATGTATTGTATGGTTCTATTTATACAATATTCTTGAAGTAACAAAACTTATAGAAATGGAGACCAGGTTAGAGGTTGTCAGAGGTTAAGGAGGGGGTGGAGGCCAGTGGGAAGTGGGTGCAGGGGGGCTGTCAAAATGCAACATGAGGGATCCTGAGGTGGTGAAAATGTACTCTGGCTTGACTGTATCAATGTCAATGTCTGGTTGTGATATTATCATACAGTTTTGAGAGATGTTACTATTGAGGAAACTGGGTAAATGAAAGCACAGAATCTCTGTATTTTTCTACAACTGTATGGGAATTTACAATTATCTCAAAATAAAAAGTTTAACAAAAAGCAAATACTATGTTGAAAATCAATATGGAAAAAGAAATTCAGGGCTGGTATACAATCTGATTCCAAGGTTTGAGAAGTTGTGTTGTGCCCAACATTCATAAATAATTGTAATTAATTAAAATAAAATGAAAATAATTTTTCTAAAAAAAATCTTATTTTCTTCCAGATAATAGCAAGTCTACATAATTCCACCTTCTTGTGCTTTTGCAGCAATTCAACCACACCGTCTTCGCAGAAATAAGTAAAGGTAAGGCATATACCCTTTCCAAGATCTCTAAATGTATTCTGAAAGTTGCCAACATCCTTCATGGTCACTGAACTACTAATTGAATTACCACTATTTGTAAAATTCTGACCTGAATTGGTCTTGCTCTCTTTCATAGCACGTGTCAAGATTTGTAATTTTGCACTCATAATGTGATTTATTTGGTTAGTAACTCCTACTGGCCTGTAAACTCCAAGAGGGATGGTCCATGTCTGGTTTTATTTACTTTGTCTCCTGGGTGTCTATCTCATAGAGTCTGGAAGATAATAGGTTCACAACAGATATTTTATAAATCAAAGAATAAATTAATGAATGACTCTTTCAGTCTCTGCCCACTTCATCAATTCCACTATCCTAGCAGCATAGAGCCTACAAGGCTTATCTTTCTTCCTAGATATTTCACAGGACAGTAGGCTCAAGGGACCTGGGGGTAGATAGATATAGATGTAGATTTTCCAGCTCATTTCAGTTCATAAATTTAAAGAGGTATCCAGCTCTAACTGGGATGGTGGTTGCTGCTACTGCCTCCTATTCCTGTTATGAGTGGTTACAAAAGTGAAACAAAATTTGACTTGGTATCCTCTCAGTTAGAAATAATTCTGTTGTACAAAATAACTTTGTACCTTAGTTACTATAATTTAGATTTGGTTTGGGACTTCTTTTTCTTTGAGCTTCGAGGCCATTAGTCTTTTTTTTTTTTTTTTTAATGACCTCTTCAGTCAAAAGGTTAGCCTAGCAGGTCACAGAGAAAATAATTGATTTTCTACCATAGTATCTGCATTTTAATGTTTTACGATCCAAAATGAGTCACATGTTCTATTTTTCTGACTTGACATGACCTTAGGATTTTAAACTGCTATTCAGTCAGTATACAAGGCATATTAGCTGTGACCATATTAGCTTTGTTGAAATGCATTTCTGCCTAAAAGAACAGAGTTGAAAATACTGAACAATTTTTGAAATAGAAAACAAGCAGAGTGTATGTGCGGTTTAATGGACAGTCTTGCCTTATGTAGAAAATAGAATACATTCCCTAACTTTAATCAGAATGGAGGGCAGTGTAGAGAGCTACTTACTTTTATTTGTATAGATACCAATTATTTTACACAGAGGTCATTGAATTATCTGTAATATGTTAATTATGTTGGGCATTCACTGCTAATACACAAATATTACATTTTTTCAAAACAGGATATGTGGGAGCAAACAGCAGGGGGAAAGAACAGCAATTTAGGCAATTTAGTATTTTTATATAAAAATTTCATTTCTTACACAATTACCTTGATTATCAGTGTCCCCTCCGACCTCACCACTGTCTCATGCCTACAAAACCCATTCTCCTATTTCTGGTCTTAACCTTGAACTTTGATCACCTGTCCTAACCCACCTCATAATAAATTGGAGGATAGATTTTTTTTAAAAAGGATGTGAACATTTAGACCCTCAAAATTCATGGCTAGATCAGAAACTACCTTTGCAAATTACTTCAGGAAAAACCCAAATAACAGAAATAATATTTCAAAGTCATACTGCTTTGCTTTCAACAGTATCCTTAATTATCATTGAATAAATTGTCATATCTTCTTTATATAATGTTTCATATGTTTTTTGCTTAATGAAAATATAAACCACCAGAATAGTCTTTCCTCCAAATAAACAGTATTGAAAAATGATTAAAGTGACCAATTGTCATGGTGATTTTATACCTTTTTAATTCTGTTTTGTGTAATTAGATTATTTGCAGACAATTTTCCATATTAATATTTGTATATGGATTTTTTGTAATGTAGATTATGTTATAAACAAAATGCATCATGAATAAAACATCTGCATCACTTATTTATTTATTATTTTACTTTAAGTTATCATCTGATAAATGTGGCTATTACTCCTTAGCTTTAGTTGGAATTATAACTGCAGAAAATGAAATTTGGATTGGCTAGATAGTAAACTGTTCATATTCAAGTTGCCATCATTTTTTAGGCTTAAAGGTTTTTTTTCTGTTTTATTACCAATATAACAAGATCATTATTTAAAATTGTACAAGATCATTATTTAAAATTGTACCAACAGAATGTCTAATAATACCTTTTCAAAGAGGCAACTTCCAGAATAAACATTCCCTGAATATTAGCTCTTGGTAGGTTTCTAAATGTGTTGTTGAAAAGAAATTATACTGAGAAAACATCACCAGTCATGAAAATTAATCAACAATTTGTTTTAGCCTGCCTTAGATCATTAAATTAATGTATCTGGTTTCCATAAAAAATAAAGATATGTTTTGGTAATGTTTTACATAGTCTAGTGGCTACATCTGAAGAGAAGTTGTAAGTTAAAGGATTTGTAATAACATCTAATATGAAAATGTGTAACACTTTAGATAGAAAATATAAAGAGCAGAGTTTGTTATTATGTATAGACTTTTTTGAGAACATTCTGTCATTTTCCCCATCAATTGGTGGAATTAGTGGCAACACGTACTATAAATATTACAAAGTAGTGTAAATGACATTTTAAAAAATTGTTACTGGCAGGGTTTTTGTTTCTGTTTGTTTGTTTGTTTTGTCAACCTTTCTTTGCAATCTTTGACTCAAACTCCTGGAAATAATATTCCCTGCAGATTCATGTTGTTCATTAGACAAGATCTGGTGACTCCATAGGATAATCATCACCACAGCCTGTAATTGGCCTTCAGGAAAAAAAAAAGCAACACACATTTATCCATCTATCTTATTCTAGTGCTTGATGGAGGTAGGCACCACAATTAAAGAAGAAAAGGGGACATGAAGACAGAAAGAAGTAGAAGAGATGTCTTCTTAACTCAGAAGACATGCTGAGTTAAGTAGGCTTGGGTCTAGCTCTCCATGTAAGTAGGCTCTTTTCATTTGTTCAATCAAAAACTATTAAGCAATGCCCACTAATTGCCAGCTCAATGATAAACCACAATGATAGAATGGGTGAAACGAATAATCAGAAATGTAACTCAGATTCTTTAAAAAAGGGAGAAATAAAGGACCTTGTTAAAGAATGTGGGGAAGTTTCCCAATAATGTATCATTTGAGCTAATATCTGAAGGAGGGGAATACTGGGTAAACAGGAGAAGAAAATTTTTTCCTTAAGTGGGAACACCAGAGCAAAGGCCCTATGTCAAATGTAAGTAAGGTGAAGAGAAATTGAAAGAAGGACAACATGTCCAGTGTGGAGAAAGCACGAGGGAAATAAATGCAGTGTGAGCTGAGCCTGGAGATGAGACAGTCGAACCATGTCGAGCCTTACAGAGCCTCAGGTGATGACCTGGGAAGGGTTTTGAATTCCAACAACCAACACATTACCATCCTCACTCATGTGCCACTGAGCTTGAAATTCTTTCTGTGGAAGATGAGGCATACTGATCAGGAGCTGGTTGCTGACACTGCTCACCAGGTATTAGGAATCTTGAGCAGAAGAGCTACACAAAACACTGTGGTTCCAAAAGGTCAGCTTTCCGCTTTAGTATTCATGCTTTTGGGCTACCCAGTTGGTGAACAGAACAGGGTACCTGAAGGGAGGTCTGGAGAGAAGTGATAATACAGGAGTGACTAGTTGTGTTCTCTTTTTTTTCATATTTTTAGGAAAGTTATACAAAGACAGACTTCAGACCATTATAACAAATAAGTTTCTAAAAGAGTAATGCAAAGACTGGGTGGGCTTTCAAGAAGGAAGACTGCTTTTGTGGTTGAGATGTTCATGTACAGACTTGATAGATGGGTCAGCTGCCTGGGCCAGACATGGTGGATTGATATTTAAATATACAGTAGCCAAGAAGTTTGCTATTCTTGATATCCTTTATTATGCTGTGAACATTTTTTTTTTTTTTTGGTTTAATGACAACGTTTGTTGCTTCCATGGATATGAAAAAACAAAACAATAGAAAAATGGCCCTTGATTGTAAAAAACCAAGACGAAGAACCTTGAAAAACTCAGACAATTAAAAACAACATTTTGGGATTACATATGAAAAACTCAGCTACGATGACCCTATTAATTAGGAAGAGATTTCAATATAAAATAATAAAGTTAGAAGTTAAGATTTCTGAAATTTATCTGTGCTCTGACCACTTCAGGTACCTGATCCCTATATCTAACCTGGTCCAAACCTATATTAAACCTTGATAAGGAAAGGGAAGTCAAGAGCAAGGTATCACCCTGACACCAACCCCTCACTCATAATTTCCCCAGTGTTCTAAAGGAACAATAGAAAAGACACAGTTTCAATAGCCCAAAGTGTGACAGAGGTAGTATAATTTATTTAATGGTCTTGGGAAGCACTTGGATATGGTCTAGAAACTTGAAGAGGTTTTTCTGTGGCAGTGATTTTCAACTGGTGTGCCCCAAGAATTTTTAAAAACATATAATACCTGACTATTTAGTCAGGGCCACTGATCTTTTTTCCTTTAGGTTGTCAAATAAAAAAAAAAAAATGACAACAGCCAACACAACAATAGCCATCTGGTGTGAATGAATCAAAATTATATCTATTTTTTTATCAGATCGCCAAAAAATATATTTTTGGTGTGCTGCAGAATTTTAGTAATTAGTTTATGTGTGCCATGAGATGAGCAAGGTTGAAAAATCACTCTTCTATGGAGACAATAAAAGGTAGTTGTGGCTTTAATGAATAAACACTTGAAGACCAGAAGGGTAAGATCATTATTATGTGCCATTCACTTGTACTAATTAGTTACTGCAGACATCCATTTTGATCCTTGTGTCTGTGCCATTTTGATTTTTAGATATTTTAAATATATTTTTATGATTATTCCTGATCACTACAGAAGTGAACTGGATAACATACACCAGATCCCATCTTCCCACACACTGGTTACTCACTTGAGTATTCTGCACAGGTGAAAGAAAGAATGGAAGAGCTTCTATATCAAGATTACATTTTCATTACCCAGAAGAATGGAAATCTCTAGATCAAACTTAAATTCAGTTATAGAAAAATAGCATTACACCTCATACACACCTGACTTGTAGACTAAGAGTCACACACTCACATGCACGCGTGCGCGCGCGTGCGCACACACACACACACACACACACACACACACACCACTGCCCAGATTTTGTAGCAACATGAACTAGTAGCTTTTTATGTAGATTCATTTTTTGTGACACTTGTCATATGAGACAGATAGTGCTAAATTAGTAATTTGTTTATAACCTAAAACAAAAATCTCTTCCTATTGGGAGAGATAAAATTACTTATCTGAGAGCAAAATAAATTCAAAATATAAATATATAGAAGTAAGTGACAACAAAGACCCTGAGCCCAATCAACTTAAGAACTCTAGAATCCACCTGGTAAGTATTATGTATGTGTCAAGACTCTGTAAGGGAGTTGCTTATTTATTTAATTCTTATATATAATTACTTTATATATTTTATTTTTAAGTATATTTTATTGATTATGGTGTTACAGTAGTCTCAATTTTCCCCTTTGCTCCCCTCTGCCCAGTACCCCCCTTCCTTCTAGCAATCCTACCCCCCCTTAGTTCATGTCCATGGGTTGTGTATGTAAGTTCTTCTGCTTCACCCTTTTCTATATTATTCTTAACTTCCACATGTCTATTTTGTACCAACAAATTATGCTTCTTAATCCCCGCACTATTTTCCCATTTCCCCTGCTTCCCTCTTCCAGCTAATAATCCTCCAAGTGATCCACATACCTATGATTCTGTTCCTATTCTGGGTTGCTTAGTTAGATTTAGTTTTTATTTTTTAGATTCAGTTGTTGGTAGTTATGAGTTTTTTGTCATTTTAATATTCATAATTTTGATCTTTTTTTTCTTAAGTGAGTCCCTTTGACATTTCATATAATAATAGCTTAGTGATGATGAGCTCCTTTAGCTTTACCTTGTCCAGGAAGCACTTTATCTGGCCTTCCATTCTAAATGATAGCTTTGCTGGATATTGTAATCTTGGTTGTAAGTCCCTGCTTTTTCTCACTTCGAGTACTTCTTGCCAGTCCCTTCTTGCCTGCAAAGTATCTTTTGAGAAATCAACTGATAGTCTTATAGGTACCCTGTAGATAACTCTCTGCTTTTCTCTTGCTGTCTTTAAGATTCTCTCTTTATCTTGAACCTTTGGCATATTAATTATGATGTGTCTTAGTGTGATCCTCTTTGGATATAGCTTGTTTGGGACTCTCTATGCTTCCTGGACTTTATGTCTATTTCCTTTGCCAAATTTGGGGAGTTTTCCTTCATTATTTTCTCACATAAGCTTTCAATTTCTTGCCCTTCCTCTTCTCCTTCTGGCACCCCTATGGTTTGGATGTTGGCATGTTTGAAATTGTCCCAGGAGTCCCTAAGCCCCTCCTCACTTTTTTCAATTCTTGCTTCCTTGTTCTGTACTGGTTGACTCTTTTTTTCTTCCTGATGTTCCGAATCATTGATTTGAACCCTGATTTCCTTCCCTTCACCATTGGTTTTGTGTGGGTTTTCCTTTGTTTCTTCTAGCACAGCCTTCACTTCTTCCCTTATGCATTTGCCATACTTAAGCATATGTGTCAAGCCTGTGAGCATTTTTATCACCAGTGTTTTGAACTCTTCATTTGTTAGGTTGGCTATCACCTCGTTTGTTAGGTTGACTGTCTCTTCATCACTTAGTTCTCCTACTGGAACCTTGATCTGTTCCCCCTTTGGGGCCATACTTCTCTGTCTCCTCATCTTGACAGGCTTCTGTGCTTGTTTGCCTCTGTGTCTTAGGTAGAGTTGTCACTGCTGTTATGTTTCAGGGGCGGAGCATAGGGATTTGCCATTACAGGGAGACCTTTTTCACCATGTTGTGGCGCTGTATGTAGGGGAGGAGTCTGAGAAGGAAGAATGCTGCTTGCTCTGCACTTGCTCCTTTTCCAGTCACTTCCCCCACTTCATATGGGAGTGGCGTCTCTCTAGCTGTTGCCCTGGATGTTGTTCCCAGAGTGGGTGGGTCTGCGGATGTTCTAGGACCATGGGGGCCCTTTAAATAAGCAGACTCTGCTGAGAGACTGGCATTTTCCTCCTCCACCGCAGCCCCCACTGGTTTGCACAGTCAAAAGCAATGAGGCTTGGTTTTACCTGACGCTGGGACCATAAGCTATTCAATCTGGTCTGGTTCTGGGAGCCCTCCCCAGGTGTCCTTCCTGATTTTTAAAACATGTTACCGCGCTTTTCACTGGCCTGCCGCTGCCGCTGCCAGTGCTGCTGCTGCCACCACCACACTGTGTCCTCTCTGGCCTGGCTCCACCTGTCTTACCTGTCTGGATGAGTATTTTCTTCTTTATATCTTTGTTTGTTGGACTTCCATGTGGCTTGATTTTCTGGAACTTCTGGTTATCTCTAGTTTTGAAGTAATTGTAGTCCTTCTTAGTTGTGGAGGGAGATGCAGTGTGTCTGTCTAGGCCTCCATCTTCACTGGAAATCAGGGAGTTATTTATTTTATACAAAGTTTCCACCAAAGTCATGAGCTTCTCACTAGAGAAGAGCAGCTTAAATGTGATCCTTTTAAAAATCAACTGTAGTCACTTTAAATCAAATAACATTGGCAAGCTGTCCCCTGCCTCTGAGCCTAGCTTTCAGAACCATTTCAACTAAAACACACCAACAAAACAAGTACACACATTTCCTTGTCCACATCTTGTTGGTCCCTGATGCATACTTTTATTATTTTTTAAATTTTTTCTTTGCAATTCAGTGCTAGGGAAAGAAGAATGGAAACAAACTGAAGACATAAAATTTTAAAAAATTAATGAATTGACTTTTCAGGAGTACAGGCTGGTTGATGGTAAGAGGGCCACAGAAAGTTGCATTCATCAATCTTGCTAATTTCATATTTGTTATTTACTTCACTCTTGAGGCCACATTGTAGAAAGCAGAGCTAGAAATAGAATCCAAGTCTTTCAATTTAAAATAAAGGTTATTTCTACTGCACTAAACTGCCTTTAATCGTGTTTGGCGATGTGAGGTGCTGGAGCAATTTTTGGAAGCCCAAGAGAATGGAGTTCTAACTCTGCCTGGTAGAGTTTTTCACCTAATGAACTGAGAATATGACTGTGGGTAAGACCAACTCAGTTGATGGCAGATCAATAAACCTACAAATAACAATAAATGGGCAGAGACAAATAATTCTAATTACAGAGTACCCCAGGTGGTACCAAATAACATTCTTATATTTAATTTCCCCTTCCCCAGTATTCTTCCTTCATATAGATACATTTTAATATGTAAATATTGTCTCCTTTTTCAAAAATATGACACACTTATCTCTTTATAGCCTTGTATTGGTAATGAGAATCAGAGATTGATGTCACACAGAAGTCACACTGGCTTCTACGTGAAATTTTCCATCTTAGTGTTTTGAAGTATTCAGGGCAAGATTTCTCACAATTAAAAAAAAACTTTAGCAACATGTGAAGACCTTAACAGAAAAAGAAAAAGAACAATTGAAAATCTGACAGGTGTGTCCCCCTTTAGTCCAAGTGATGGCTGAACTGGACTAAATGGGGAAGCTGTGAATGCAAATGAAGTTGAGCAGAGCATATTTTCCTGAGCTAAAAAAGTGATTGATGAAGAAGGCACCTGCTCTTTTTAACTTGACGAGGCTTGCCTCTACTGAAGAACATGCCTCAAAGCTGCTCATTCTCATGTACATTCAGTCAGAGTGTAAGGCTGCAGACATCTACTGACTGTGGTTGGACATTTCACTGGTTAGTATTTTTGTTATAACTGTCATTGATCTTTTTGGTTCTCTACATACACAATTGCATTGATTTTTAATAGTTTCTCATAATTCTATTTTATTTCCATAAGCCTGGTTATTTTCATGTTCAATTTTGCAGAACATGTGGCTTTTCCAGAATATACGTGTCACAATACAACAGATATATCACTGTCAGTGTTGGGTTCTGTGGAAAGCAGACTCCGAGATAGAGTATTTAGAGTAAAAAAATGTTTACTACAGAGGACCTTTAACAACACTTGTGGAAGGGAAGAGAAAGGAGCCCAGCAGAGAGATAAGTCAGCTGCAATGAAGGCTGAATCATCTCAGTCAACACAGTGCTCATTATTAGTCTTTAATGACTGGGGTTTTATACACCACCCCAATCAGTTATTGAATGTGGGCCCCTTACTTCTACCACCATAGACATGACCTTGAATAGGGCAGCTGTCTGCAACTAGAGCAATTCCAGAAAGCACTGACAGTTGAGGGTTCTTTAGAACTGCTAACACTCTAAGCAGTTAGAGTAACAAGTCCTTCCTTAAAGTGAGACCTCAACATCTTCACCTCCACCACATCTAGAATTTTTTAAAAATTTATTGAATTTAAAAGTGACATTGGTTAATAAAATTATATAGGATTCAAGTGTACAGTTCTATATTATATCATCTGTATATTCTATTGTGTATTCAACAACAAAAGTCAAATCACCTTCCTCCACAATTTATCCCCACTTTATTGTCTTCTGCCTGACCCTAGCCCCCTTTCCATTTGCTAATCAACATATTGTTGTCTGTATCTATGAGGGTTTTTTCCTTAATCCCTACACATTTTACTCTCAACCTCCCCTCCCCTGTAACAGCTGTCAATCTGTTATTTGTATCTATGAGTTTGTTCTATTTCAGTTATTTTTTAAATTAGATTCTATATATAAGTGAAATTATATGGTACTTGTTTTTCTCTTACTGCCTTAGTTCACTTAGCATGATGTTCTCCAGGTCCATCTATGCTATCACAAAAAAATTAGATTTCCTTCTTTTTTTTAACTTCATAGTATTCCATTGTATAAGTGAATCACAGCAGTTTTATCCACTCATCTCCTGATGGGCACTTGAGCTGCTTCCAAATCTTGGCTATTATATACAATCCTGCAATGAACATAGGAGTGATTATATTCTTTCAAATTAGAGTTTTTTATTTCTTTGGATAAATTCCAAGAAGTGGAATCACTGGGTTAAAGGCAGTTCCATTTTTAAATTTTTGAGGTAATTCCATACTGCTTGCCACAATGGCTGCACCAATCTGCATTCCCACCAACAGTGCACTAGGGTTCCCTTTTCTCCACATCCTCACCAGCTCTTGTTTGTTGATTTATTGATGATGGCCATTCTGACAGATGTGAGATGGCATCTCATTGTGGTTTTAATTTGCATTTACCTATTAGTGACAATGAGTATCTTTTTATATGTCTATTGGTCATCTGTATGTCCTCTTTAGAGAAGTGTCTATTCAAGTCCATTTTTTTTTGTTTTGGAAGTGTTGATTTGCATAAGTTTTTTATATCTTTTGGATATTAACCCCTTACTTGTTTTACAACTGGCAAATATATTCTACCATTTAATGGGTTTTTTCATTTTGTTGATGGTTTCTTTTGCTGTGCAAAACATTTTTAGTTGAGCAGTCCCATTAATTGTTTTATTTTGTTTTCTTTGTCCTAGGAGATATATCAGTGAAAATATTGCTAAAAATATTACAAGACTTTACTGCCTATGGTTTCCTCTAGAAATTTTGTTTCAAGTTTTATATTTGTTTTTATTCTATTTTTAGTTTATTCTTATATGATGCCAGAAGCTGGATTAGTTTTATTTTTTTGTATATATCTTCCCAACACCAATTTATTGTCCAATTTTCCCAACACTGTGTATTGAGTAGACTGTCTCTACCCCATTATATGTTCTTTCCTCTTTTGTCAAATATTAATTGACTCTATAGGCATAGATTTATTTCTGGGATCTCATTTCTGTTCCAGTGATCTATGAACCTGTTCTTATGGCAGTACCAGCCTATTTTGATTACAATGGTTTTGTAGTATAGTTTGATATCTGGTATTGTGATCCCTCTAACTTTGTTCTTCTTTCCCAAGATTGCTGAGGCTATTTGATATTTTTTTGTTTGGTTTCATATAAATCTTTGGATTATTTATTCTAGATTTCTGAAATATGCCATTGGTATTTTGATAGGTTTTTCACTGAATCTATAGATTTCTTGGTGTAGTATGGACATTTGAAAAATTATCTTTATTAATGAGCATAGTATATGCTTCCATTTTTTTGTATCTTCTTCAATTTCTTTCTTCAGGGTTTTATAATTTTCTGAGAAGAGGCCTTTTACCTCCTTGGTTAAATTTATTCCTAAGTAATTTTTTTGATACAATTGAAAATGGGATTGTTTTCTTAGTTTCCCTTTTTATTATTTCA
Source organism: Furipterus horrens (assembly GCF_987537825.1). Taxonomy (NCBI): domain Eukaryota; kingdom Metazoa; phylum Chordata; class Mammalia; order Chiroptera; family Furipteridae; genus Furipterus; species Furipterus horrens. Next base: position 92,556,017 of record NW_028327171.1, read on the forward strand.
TTATTGGTATATAAAAATACAACCAAGTCCTTAATGGTGTGGCTCACTTGTTTGGAGTGTCATTCCATAAACTGAAATGTCATGCGTTCCATTCTAGGTCAGAGGACATGCTTTGGTTGTGGGTTCAGTCCCCCTCTGGGGTGCATAAAAGAGTCAACTGATCAGTCTTTCTCTCACACATCAATACTTCTCTCCCTCTCTCTCTAAAATCAATAAGCATGTCCTTGGATAGGATAAAAAAAATGCAACTTATTTTTGGAGATTTATTTTTAATCCTGCTACTTTACTGAATTCATTTATCAGTTTCAGTGTTTTTTTTTTTTTTTGGTGGAATCTTTAGAGTTCTCTGTATACAGTATCATGGCATCTGAAAATAATGACAGTTTTACTTCTTCCTCTCCTGTCTAATTGCTGTGGCTATGATTTCCAGTACTATACTGAATATGAGTGGTAAAGCAGACATCTCTGTCTAGTACCTGTTCTTAAGGAAAACACTTTTACTTTTTGCCCATTGAGTATGATGTTAGCTGTGGGTTTATCATATATGGTCTTTATTACATTAAAGTATAGTCCCTTTATTACCATTTTTATGAGAGTTTTTAATAATAAATAATGCTAGATTTTAGCAAATGCTTTTTCTGCATTTATTGATATGATCATGTTATTTTTATCTTTTTTTTTATGTGGTATATCATATTTATTGATTTGTGGGTATTGTACCAAATTTGCATCCCCAGAATAAATCTTATTTGATCATGGTGAACAATCTTTTAAATTTATTGTTGGATCTGGTTTGCTAATATTTTGTTGAGAATTTTAGCATCTATGTTCATCAGGGATATAGCCCTATAATTTTCATCTTGTAGTGTCTTTATTGGGTTTTAGAATTAGGATAATGCTGGCCTTTTAAAATGTGCTTCGGAGTCTTCTCTTTAAATTTTTTGATAATTTGAGAAGGATAGATATTAGTTAAGGAAAACTCTGACTCCAAAAAACCTCCGCTGCCTTGCGGCATACCTCTTCAGGGGAAAGGCTAAGGGAGTAAACCCCGACAGAAAATCCGGAGCCAGAGTCCCTAAGGCGGTTTGACGTTGTAGTCAACACCGGCAACTCCTGCGGCGCACCTGAAGCCAAGCTGTATTGACTCCGTCTTTCCCTTGGACCCTTCAGCTGCGAAGAGAGGGGGGGTCTGCTGCATGGGCAACAGCAGACCCTCCATATCACCCTGCCCAGGCTCTGTAGCTTCAGCTCCACTGGAGAGGACACTCCATCGTCATCGCAAGATGTCGATTCAACACGGGAGGAGACAGATACCGTGTCACTCCCGAGTCGGACTGCACAGCCATTCTCGGAGGTGCAGATAGACTCTTAAGAAGCTACACCATCGTCTCTCGAGACGGACGGCTGCCGACGACGACGAGATATTAGTTATTCTTTGAATGTTTGGTAAAATTTACCTGTGAAGCCATTTAGTCCAGAACTTTTATTTTTTGGAAAATTTTTTATTATTGCTTCAATTTCATTAGCTGTAATCAGTCTGTTCAGATTTTCTCTTTATCTTGATTCAGTTTTGGGAGACTATATTTTGTTAGGAATTTATCCATTTCTTCCAGATTGTCTACTATGTTGGCATATAGTTGTTCATAATATTTTTAATAATCTTTTGTATTTTTGTGGTATACTTGTTACTTCTCTTTCAGTTCTGATTTTATTCATTTGGTTCCTCGCCTTTTTTCCCTGATGAGTCTGGTTAAAGGTCTATCGATCTTGTTTATCTTTACAAGGAACCAGCTTTTGGTTTCATTGATGTTTTATATATATTTTTTAGACCCTATTTTGTTTATTTCTGCTCTGATTTTCACTATTTCCTTCCTTCTACTCACTTTGGGTTTTTTTTTTTTTGTTGTTGTTGTTGTTGTTCTTTGTTTAGTTCCTTTAAGTGTAAAGCTAGATTGTTTATTTGAAGTTTTTCTTGTTTTGTTTTTTAGATAGAATTGTAATGTTATTAATTTTCCTCTTAGAACTGCTTTCACTATGTCCCATAGATTTGGGGTTATTTTGTTCACACTTTCATTTGTTTCAAGGTATCTTTTGATTTTTTTTCCCCTTGATATCACTGCTAACTCATTCATTGTTTAGTAATATGTTATCCAGTCTCCTTTTCTTTTTGTGTTTTTCAATTTTTTTTCTTGTGATTGATTTCTGGTTCCATACCATTGTGGGCAGAGAAGATACTGAATATATTTACAGTGTTTTTCCATCTATTGAGACTTGTTTTTGTGTCCTAATATGTAATCTATTCTGGAAAATGTTCCATGGGTTCTTGAAAAGAATGTGTATTCTGTGGCTTTGGGGTAAATTGCTCTAAAGATATCAATAAAATTCATCTGATCTAGTGTGTCATTTAAGGCTGCCATTTCCTTGCTGACTTGCTATTCATTGATCTATTCATTGACGTCAATGGCCTGTTAAAATCCCCTACTATGGATGTATTACTGGCAATCTCTCTCTTTATATCCATCAACATTTGCTTTATATATGTAGGTGCTCTGATGTTCCGTGCATAAATGTTTACAAGGGTTATATTCTCTTGATGGAGTGCTTCATTTATTATTATGCAGTGTTCTTCTTTGTGTCTTACTATAGTCTTAGTTTTAAAGTCTTCTTTTTTCTGATATAAGTATTGCTACCACTGTTTTTAACTTCCATTGGCATGAAATATCTATTTCCTCCCCCTTATATTTGGTCTGTATGTCTCTCATTCTGAGGTGGGTCTAAGAATAAAAGAGGCAGCATATAGATGGGTGTTTTTTTATCCGTTCAGCTTCCCTATGTCTTTTGATTGGAGCATTTAAGTCATTTACATTTAAAGTGGTTATTGATAGGTACATATTTATTGTATTTTATTCGTTATAACTATCTTCCTTTTTTTCCTTTTTCTTCTTAAAGAAGACCCTTTAACATTTTTTGTAATATTGGTTTGGTGGTAATAAACTCCTTTAGCATTTTCTTGTGTGGGAAATATTTTATTTCTTCTTCAGTTTTAAATGATAGCCTTGCTAGGTAAAGTAGTCGTGATCCTTGCTTTTTATCACTTTGAATGTTTCATGCCACTACATTTTGGCTTGAAATAATTTTGTTGAGAAATAAGCTGACAGTCTTATAGGAGCTCCCTTCTACATAACTAACTGTCATTCTCTTGCAGTGTTTAAGACTCTCTCTTCGTTTTAACCTTTGGCATTTAGTTACGTTGTGTCTTGTTGTGGACCTCTTTGGTTCATCTTTTATTTGGGACTCTGCATTTTTTGGACCCTTGTGTATCTTTTTCTTCACCAGGTTAGGGAAAATTTCAGTCATTATTTTTTCAAATAGGTTCTCAATCCCTTGCTCTCTCTCTTCTCCTTTGGTATGCTTATGACACAGATGTTGTTACTATTCACGTTGTTCCAAAGATCCCATAACTATCCTCATTTTTTAAAATTATTTTTTCTTTTTGCTGCTCTGCTTGGATGTTTTCTGATATCTGTCCTCCCAGTCACTGATTTGATGCTCTTGGTCATCTAACCTACTGTTTATTCCATCTAGTGTATTCTTCCTTTCAGATATTATATTCCTTATTTATGTTTTTAATGACTTCTCTGTCCTTTTTCTTATTGTTGTAGTTCCCACTAAGTTCCTTGAGCATCCTTATAACCATTTTTTAACTTACTTCCATTTTAGTTAGTTCTTTCCTTGATATTTCTTATGTTTTTCTCATTTGAAGCATGTTTATTTGTCTCCCCATTTTTTGCTGCTTCTCTCTGTCTTTATCCTCTGTATTGGGTAGATCTACTCTGTTTCCTAGTCTTGGTAGGGTGGCCTTTTGTAGTAGGTGTCCTGTGGAACCCAGCGGCACAGTCTCCTTGATCACCTGAGCTGAGTCCTCCAGGAATTTCCCTTGTGTGGATAGTATGAGTCATCCTGTTGTAACTGAATTTTGATTGCTGTTGGCCCATCTGCGCATGGAGTCAACCCTCAGGCAGGCTGTGAGGATAGACTTTGACCACAGTGTATAAACTGCTGTGCAGGTGCTAACTACATGAAGTGAAATTCACCTCAGTAGAGTCTGGTGCCTGCTGAGATCTCCCTCCAGATATGCCACTTGTGAAGCTAATCGTACCTGCTCTGATGTGGTCTTAAGCTGGCCTCTGGGTGTTTTGTTTCTGGGGCCTCTTGGAAGGAACTCTAGTGCAGGTCAATGGGTAACATTTTTGGAGCTTTCCACAGTTTGTGGCTCCATCTGCTTGGCCTGGATGTGTTTGGGAAGTACCAAGTTGCTCACCAAAACTAGATTCCACCAGCACCAAACCTGGGAACAAGTCACCAAGCCACCCTGAGATCTGCCTATGCTTGCCTCCACCTGTTAGCTATTACATTCAGTCACTGAAAGACCTTCTGGCAGTATGTGAATTACATATGGTAGGTTCTCAGTTAGTCACCAGGTAGGGGCAAGTGGTGTTCACCAAGTTGGTTCAAACTCGATGCCACTGCTGGGTCTGAGGCCACTCAGTAAAAGTCTCAGGGTACACCATGGATAGTTGCCCACCGTTGGGTGCCTGCAGACCTTTGTGGTGGGGTAGGGTATCAGAGAGTCATCAGGGTGAGGCCAGCAGAGTTCATCAGGCTCAAACATAACAAGATTTGGCCATGTAAAGGAAGGGTTATGCACTGGCCAGGTGTGCAAGGGTAAAATGGCCCCATTCTAGAGTCACACAACTCAGTCTCTCCTGGCTGATTCTGCTTGGACCTCCTAGAGAGCCCAAGTTCAGCATGGTGGGGTGACTGGGAATTGGGAGATTGGGGCTAGTGGATCTATCATGAAGGGAGATGCCAGTTATGTTCCCAGGAAGGTGGAGGGAATGGCCCCTGCCCCAGAGTCATGAAACTCAGTTTGTTTTGGATTCTGCTCAGAACTCCTGGAGAGCCCTAGCTTCAAAGGGTGGGGCCACCAGGTATCAGAAGGGTGGGACTAGTGGGCCTCACCCCAGAGCCACATAATTCAAATGCCTAGGGCTAAGCAGATCATTTTGATTAGTGAAACTGATTACGCATATTGATAGAGTATGGTGGAAGCTGTGATAAACTGTGAAGCATATTTTTTAATCTAGATGGGGCAGCTGCTACTCAACAGCTGCCCAATGTTCCAAATTTTCAAGAGAAGATAAAAATTTAGATATTCATGTGATTAATTTTTTTCAATTTTTAAAACATATTGTGGATACCATAAATGATTGAATCTGGTCCATGAACTCCTTCAGACTCATGGCCTACAATCAAGACAGGCAGAGAGCTATTTCATTGTCTACTCCCCCTAGGGTCTTAATTAAATCTTAGTCCTTTGTGGTTTGACACCACAGTGGTGAAGCAAGGCCTTTTTAGGAGGAGTCAACAGGCAAACTGCCCATCTACTGGATCAGTGGTGGCAGGGTTGGCTGCACATTGAAATCACTGGAAGAGCTCTTAAAATGCTGATGTCTGAGTTCCAATCCCAGAATTCTGATTCACCTGGCTTCATTTACAACCTGGGAACAGGAATTTTTAGTGGCTTTCAAAGAGATTCTAATGTGCAGTCATGGTCACAGAAGTAATGAAGGAAAATAAGTTTGCCCAATGCCTGGAGAAATGGTTATTAATACTTCAGTCAGCAGTGGGAAAATTATGAAATCTTATGGTTATAATATCAGCAATGGAAGTAGTCCTCAAAACCTACAGGTTAAAATTTTAAATAGAAAAACACTTTTTTGATGATGTTTAATTATTTTTTATTTTTCATACAATGTTTAAATTTGCATAGAATCTGAAGTTTTTGTTTTTATCATTAATGCAGGTTTTTGTTTGTTTTGTTTTGTTTGCCTTACTTAGCTCTCTAAAGCAGAAGTGATTAAACACTACTACAAGTGATATGAAATGCGGCCCAGTACTTTTGTAACTTCAGTGATATATGCTATTCTTGTCTATCAAGATTTTCTTCCCTTCTTCTGCAATGGACAATCCATTCTTAAGACTCAGGTGAAGGTGACAATGCTTTCCTCCACTGTTTGCCCTTCAAGTATACAGCAAAGAGGGTGGGTATGTGAGCAAAACTAGCCAAGTCTGTATTCTCCTGGCCACAGCAATTAATGTAGGTAATGGCTCAAGACAGTCAGTCTTTCCTCAGATTTGATATATGTGTGGTTGGAGAGGGAGAGAGAGAGAGAAATAATTTTAATGCTGGTATGAGTCATCAATTTATTCTTAGCCATGACACAGAAACCTGCTAAAAACAGGCTTAGTTTAGAAAACAGGAAGGCAAGCTTTATTTTCCACATCAGGTTAAAATTTTATTAGAAGGAAATACTCCAAGTGAAAAAATAGACTGTATACCCATCAGACCAGTTACTACATCTAGGGCAATCCAAGCATTGAGCAGGCCCAGCTTTATCCAATATACAGAACCTAGGAGAGGAGTTTGGGGAGCATTAACAGAGGATGATAGACTCTGCATGTTGTTACAGTTCCTACCTTTCACTGTTAATTCTCCCCAAACTGACCTATAAATTCAATGTAATTCTAATAAAAAATCTCAGCAGAGATTTTTGCAGAAATTGACAAGCTGATTTTACATTTTATATTGAAAGCCAAGGGTCAAGAATAGCTAAAACAATTAATTGCAAAGAAGAAGAAAGCAGATACCAGATATCAAAACTTTTTATGTCACAGTGATTAAGAGAGCTTGGAATTGATGCAGGGATAGGCAAATAGACTTACAGATAAGCTAAAAAAATGGTAGAAAGAATTCCCTTATATCTGTTATCCAATTACCCCTAATATTACCATCTTATGATTGATTTTTAAAACACACTAAATTTGACATGTAAAATTGTTTCTGTTTTGTTGTAATTTGTGGTGGGTTTTTTTCATGACCTTGAAAACTTTTCTTTGTGTCTGCTAATTATCAGTTATATTTTCTTCTTTGCATTTTTTTATCCTGATAATTTCCTAATTTTTGGAGCCTTAGTGTTTTTCTTACAAACTTTTCCAAACTTTTGTATTTTTGATGTGTTCCTTTGTTGTTACACTTGTACAAATGAATTAACTTATTGTCTTTTATTTTTGATCCAATAATTTATATTGTTTAGATTTTTAAGTATTAGTTTTTTAAGTATTCACAAATCATATTTTGAGAACAACTTTGTTCTCAACGGTGACATACAATTCTATTCTTTAAGAATATACTTTGAAACCCTGGCTGCTGTGGCTCAGTGGATTGAGCATCGGCCTGCGAGCCAAGTGTCGCTGGTTCAATTCCCAGTCAGGGCACATGACTAGGTTGCACATCAGGTCCCCAGTTGGGGGTGCGAGTGAGAGGCAACCACAGAGTGATGTTTCTCTCCCTCTCTTTCTCCTTTCCCCTCTCTCTAAAAAAATAAATAAACAAACAAATAAATTATTTCTTTAAAAAAAGAATATACTTTGAATTCTGAAAAGAGCCAGAAGCCATTCATAGTCAAGTCAGGTAGCCAGGGTACAGATAAACAAATATCATTTTAGTACAAAAGCAGACAGACCAAAAAACAGAACCATCAGCCAGCTGTAAAGATAATATAATGATAACGTTATGATTTTCTTGTGTGATCAAGAAACTACTTAAAAGTCAATTTCAAATGCATTTTTAAAATGGATTATAAGAGCTCTTACGGAAACTAATTTTAAGGATAATAAAAAAATATTTCCCCATTATGACTTTTGTGACAAAATAAAGGGTACATGGAATAGAAGATTTTGTCAAGAGAATAAAAAGAGCTGTTAGCTCTGTCACTATTAAGATGTATGATCATTGGCGAGTTTTGTAATCTGTTTATTCATTCAACAAATATTTGTTGGGTGCTTACTATGCACCAGGTTCTGTTGTAAGTATAGGAGATCCAAATATCTTTGCCTGTGTAATTTGTTTTTTAATGGGGGAGAGACAAAGAATAAGTAAAATAAGTAATGACCTAGCAGGTTAAAAGATAACTAGTATTATGAAACAAACTTAAATAGAAGAAGGGGCATAAGGGGCATGGGGTGAAGGGAAGGAACATTTGCAATTTTAAGTAGGTGGTCAGGAAATGCTTCACTGAGGAGACAATTAAGCAAAAGTGTGCTGGAAATGACAGAAAAATCTATGTAGATGTTGCTATCTGGAGGGAAGAATTCCAGGCAGAGTGAGTAGCAAGAAGGTGGCCCTAGAGAAAGACTGCACCTGCTGTGTTTTAGGAAGAGAAAAGTGGCTAAATGAAGTGAATGAGGGGAGAGTAGCAGCAGACTATGTGAGAAGGATAAGGGAAGAGGTGAGGTGCAGATATCTAAAGGCCTGAAGGTCACTCCAAGAACTTTGTTTTTATCTTGAGAGAGAATAGGAGCCATGTGAGAGTTTGGAATGGCATGATGTGCCTCATGCTTTAGTCTGATTTCTTTGGCTGCTCTATTGAGAACAGATTGTGGAGGACAAGGGTGGAAGCAGGGAGATTATTTAGGAGGTTGCTAGAGTAATATAAGTGACAGATAACGGCAGCTAAAAGCAGGCTGGTAGTGTGGGAGGTTGTAACTTGGTACAGAGTAAAGTCAAGTTCTGGATGTATTTTTTACTTAATATTCCTGCATGTATTGATCTAAATAATATATATTAAATGATCATACTATCTAAATTATCTTAATGGATTACTATTAGTTTTGATACTAATTATACATCATTAGCAGTATAAAAATGTTAGTAAAATATAAAATTTATTATCAGAAGGAGTGCTGTCTAATTATAAGACTGCCTGAAAATCAATGAGGACTCATCATTTTAAGAGCATGAAAAAAATCTTAAAGATCTATATAACTGACAGTTGGAGGGTCCATTCCCTGTTGGAATTTTAAAAGTTTTGCCCATTCAGAGATAATTGTTTATAGATGGTTGTATTCTCAAACCTCATTAGAAAGGCCTCTTTATGTGGCTTTTCTGAGAACCAAGAAATTAGTGTCTAGGGCAAGTATACAATCTCCCTCTAGGCCAGAATGGGAACTATTGCCTAAGAAGTAACTTTAACTCTATATACCTGAGGACTTAAAAAATCCAAAAGTTAGAAGAACAAACATGTGCCAAATAAATAAGGTGTCAGGTACTGTGCTATGTGCTTGCATATATTATCTCATGTCATCTTCGTAACAACCCTATGAAGTATTTTTTACTTAACTTTTCAATTAAAGTTAACATATAACATTATATTAGGTTCAGGTGTAAAAACAGTGATTAGACATTTATGTAACTTATGAAGTGGTATCTTGACAAGTCTAGTACCTGTCTGACACCATACATATTTATTACAATGTTATTGACTGTATTCCCTGTGCTTACCTTACATCCCCGTGACTATTCTGTAACTATCAATTTGAATTTCTTAATCCCTTTACATTTTTCACCCATCCCACCCAAACCCTCTCCAATCTGTAGACCATCAATTTGTTCCCCGTATCTATGAATCTGTATCTGTTTTGTTTGTTCATATATATTGTTCTTTAGATTCCACATATGACTGAAATCATATGGTATTTGTCTACCTCTGACCTATTACACTTATCATAATGCCCTCTAGGTCCATGCATATTGTCACAAATGACACAGTTCATTCTTTCTATGGTTAACATTTCATTGTATTTACAAGGTCTGTCCAGAAAGTATCCAGCAATGTAATATGAAAAATAGAGACATTTATTGAAGAAGACACATGATATAAGAAACATCGTACATAGGACAATGATGCCTCAGTCCCCTTCAAAGTAGGTACCTTGGGACCTCACACAGTTCTCCAATCTTTGTTAATTGCAGCCCTCACATGTTCAACATTCTCAGGTGTTCAACTTGCTGTAGGCTTTCCAGAATGTGGATCACTTTCAAAAGATTCTCAATCATCTTTGAAGCATTTGTGCCACACTTTTATTTGCACTGCACTCATTACATCATCCCTGAAAGCCTCCTGAGTCATCTGAATAGTTTCCACAGAGGAATGTTCAAGCCCCATGCAAAATTTGATGCAGAGTCATTGGTCTACTTGCTCAGTCATTTTGAATATGATAGCCACACAGTATACATGCTCACTCACTGGCATTTACCACCCCCTACTGAATAGTACAGTGAAGCTGTCATTATTCACGCATGTGCATTCAGTCCACTATCCTTGGTTGCTAGGTTACATTGATGTCACACAAACCATTCTCAATATATTAACAATGACTGGGCTTTTTCCAGACAGAACTTGTATGTACCATATATTTTTTATCCAGTTGTATATTGATGGGCACCTAGGTCACTTCCATACCTTGGCTATTGTAAACAATGGTGAAACTAACATAGGGGTGCATAAATCTCTTTGAATTAGTGTTTTGGATTTTTCAAATAACTACCCAGAATTGGAATTGCTGGGCCCATATGGTAGTTCTATTTTTAATATTTTTTAACATTGATTTTAATTTCCCCTGAGGATATTTTACTGATTTGAGAGAGAGAGTAAGGTAGAATGGAGAGAGGGAAACATTGACATTAGAGAAAAACATTGATCCATTGCCTCCCAAATGCACCCTGATTGGGGATTGAAACTATAACCTAGGTGTGTGCCCTGACTGGGAATTGAACCCATAATGTTTTGGTGCATGAGATGACACTCCAAACAAGTGAACCACCAGCCAGGGCTATTTTTAATTTTTTGAGGACTCTCCATACTGTTTTACTCTAAGAAGTATTTTTAATCTCATTTTATTGGTGTGGAAATTCAGACTAATTGAGGTAAAATGACTTATCAAGGGTAATTAGTGAGTTTGGGAGGCAAGGTTTAAATTAGTCTGCATGCATGTAAATCCATGACCTTTTTCCTATATCTTACCAATGAAATATGCTGGACTCTATGGCTCCAAGGAATTTAAAAGGTCAATGCTAGGAGATAGGGTGTGGATGGATTCTGGTCTTCTCCAGGGAAACCATGGGGAAGGATACATATGAACAATTGTAGTTTCTGTACCTAGCCATGCATTAAGATCACATAGGCAGCCTAACATTCTAAACATGATGAAGAGCAACTCAGAATGAGGGGTAGGGACAAAAAGTAACAATGGAAGGCATAGAGCCCGTAGGTAGCAACCTGAAACCCATTGGCCACAGAGTTTTTAAAAATCCGGACTTCTTGCAATTTGTGTAACATACAATTTTTATAAAATTTCATTCCCCAGTAACTAAATTTTTTGAGGTACTGAGGTATCATTCCCTGCACTGTGAAGGTTTCAAAAGGAACCTCAGAGATTTGTCCCTTCCCTTGAGAGCTAAAGAGACCAAGACTCAGAGGGGTAAGTGGTTTGTCAAAGGTATGGGAATCCATATTTGGGTTTTAGTTCAGTGCTCTTTCCACCAAGCAGTTCTACCTCCCTAAATATTAACCTCGATGTTGCCAGCCGTCTGATAAAACTTTGTATTCCCTGGGTTTAATGTGAATGTCCAGTTCGCATACCTTACAGCCATCCCCAGACACAAGCTGTGAGTACTGAAAATGCTATTCTCTGTCCACACAATTTTAATGATTTAGATTTCTTCAGCAAGACACTAGCTTGGTTTTAAATGTCAGGACTTTTCTGTATTTAATTTTAATTTTTAAAGGTTATCTTAAGATAAACAGGGAGCAGGGTGGTGGGAGCAGAACAAGCAAGCTTGCTCCTGTGCTCATATTGTTTCTTTAATGCATAACCTTTTCTTTAGGCCTCTTTGGCTCTCAACTATTTAGTTAATTTTAAGAAAATCATATTTCTCATTTATTTTATTATCATATTTATTTATTTATTTATTTATTTTTTAATTTTTGGTTTTTCAATTACAGTTGTCCCCTTTTCTCCCAATTTCTCTCCCCCACCCAACCCACCCCCTTTCCCGCAATCATATCCCTCCCCGTTGTCCATGTCCATGAGTCATTTATATATGTTCTTTGACTAGACCCTTCCCTTACTTATCCCCCTTCTCTCCCTCCCCACTCCCTATTTTACTATCATATTTATGGCAACACATTTTGGAAAGAAAAATGTAAGAAATATTTACCTCACCTAAGCTATTCTCCTGGCCCCACAGTCTAGCATTCTGCTTTGAACAGCAGTCCCATGTCAGTAGACACTTCGCTAGATGGAATGTTCTTTTATGGGTCAGAAAGAACCAAGGCTTAATTGAAGGAACAGCTGATCATCTGCCACTGACTTGAGGAAAAGAAGAAAAATCATATTAGAACTTGAGACAGCTGTCACTTGCCTCTTTCATTGTTTTTCTCCTTTTCTTGATATTTTGGACCAAAGAATAAGGCTACTTTCCTAGCACATGTTTAACTCTCTTACAGAGACATTTGAGTAATATGATTTTAGTCTTTTCCAAGGGGAGTCATTTTTATAAGGTAAAAATTATCAGACCCTTTAATATCTTCCCTTTCATCTTTCTTTTTAAAATAATGTTTTTCCATCAAAGCATCAGGGAATTGTAGGGGGAAAAAAGGAAAATATGTTGAAGCATCTTGGTTCTCATTAGATGGTTATAATTCTGGTCAGGCCACTGGATGACAGTCTCAGAAATTAATTAAAATGTTTGAGGTTCTTCACACACTAGACCTTCTTGTCTTAGAATCCCTTATTTAAAATATTACTGTAAAACTATTAGGGAGAAACACATGGAATTCTCATTAAGTACAAAAAATGCAATTTAAAAAACCCACTGGGCAGTAGGCTCTGCTTAAAGCTTATCATCTTAAAGAAGAAATTTACTTAAATATTCAGTTCATTAAAGTAACATGACTTCATGTGTAGAGTAGGACTGTTTCCTCGGACTTGGCTCATGATGCTAAGTGGCAGAGGAAAACATGGAGAAGAATCTTATCTTCATGGAGAGATGATCTGAAGAGTTGGACCTTGAGGGAAAGAATGTGGGTCTGTTTTTCCAACCTCTTTTATTTTTTCTACCTCACCTAACCACAGATTAATCTAAATATTTTTGTGTCTCAATTTCAGACTCATCTCCTTAGCACCATCCTCAGCAAAAATAAGAAGTAGATATTATTTTATGATCTATTCTAGTATGACAAACAACTAATATCTTTACATTCTTTGTATCCAACGAACAACATTCCTAAGAAGCTGACAGGGGTGTGCTGTCTGGACCGGCCTGCCCTTATAATAGATAAGAAAAGGCTATTCTTTAGGAAGCAAAGGACCCGTGAGCCCTAGGGTTAACTTGAGAGGACATAGACATGGAGTGGGCATTAGGTACAGTACATAGAACAGAGCTTAGAAACCTAAGAAGCAGCATTCAGGAAAAACTAAAACCAAGCCTATGTAAACTAGACAAAGCAGTAATAATCCCAAAGTGGGTAATGAGTGGAGGAGGATCCAGATAAGAGGCAACAGGGTGACCAGAGCCTGGGGAAGCCAGATAAGAACCACAGGGTTCAAAGCATCAAGTGGGAGATGGGGCATGGGATAAAGCACAACTTGGATGCTGATAATATAGGACCTATGGGTGGTGAGGTGTCCTTAAGTCACTCAGGACCCGGTATTAGTCAGGCTCTGATCTGGGAAACAAAAACCACATACAGTTATTTTAACAGAGAAAATTTAATATTAGGAATTAGTTTAAAAGACATTAAAGGACAGATAAAGTAAAAGGAGGATGCTGAAATAACATAGAAATGGCAGGAAGCAGTTACCACCCTAGGCTGGAGAAACAAAGGGAAGAGTTTGGGGTTATTCAAATACAGAAGCTTGGAAAGGGGGTGCTGAGACCTGGTGTTTTGTGGAAAGAACACTTAAGTGTCTCAGAGGAATGTGTGTTTGTGTGTGTGTAGGGGTGTGTGTGTGTGAAATAAACTATCACTGCCAAGATGGGGTTGTGGCCAGAGCAAGACTGTAATGATGTTTTACTTTTCACTTCTACTACTAGGAAGCTCAGAGTCCAGTGGGCCACCCAGTTTTAGCAAATGAGTAGAACTTCATGTCATTATGACTGCAATGATTTTTCTCATATTACTTTATTTGTGATCATTTTAACATATTTTATATTATACTGTGTACTTTTTTGTGAATCTCCTCAAAACTTTCTGGAAACCTCTGGAATATTTCTACCTCCATCTATACTGCCATCCTTTATATCTTCATCTATACATTCATCGATAACTTTTTTACCTCCATTTACACTTCATTTTTACTGCCATTAATGTCTCCTCTACACCTTTATCTATAATTTTATCCATCTGTAACTATGAGAAAGATAGGGACAGTCCAACTCTGTGTTTATAGTTTCAATTGTGTGTCTTTGACCCAAATTTGAATATGAAAGCATAATTAGGAAGCTTCTTACATAAAGACAGCTCACACCTGCTCTTCAACCTCCACTGTGTTTCCATTCGAAAGCCCTTGCATTGAAAGACATACTAATGGGCCTGATACATAGAACCCCAAACTTAAAAAGTTCTAACCATCAGTAAATCCCATTCATCATTTTATTTTTTGTAAAGAATATATATTTAAAAAAAAATGAAATGTCAGAGCTCTAGTGTCAGGACCGTTTAAAATGTCAAGTGCTTGTTGTTGCATAGCCTGGCTGTCTGCTGTTCTGATCAAACCTCCAACTGGCATAATAATTTCATATGATGCATTGCATTTTCATGCACAACTGGACCCAGATTTATAATAAACCAGACAGAAACATTCTCATTGCCCAGCCCCAAGTTTTCTCCTTTTACTCCATAGCTTAAGATTTTGCCTTTGGAACAGAACATTATTACTTATTCAGGACAGCATTTGGATACAGGAGTGAGAAAGAGGAGCATTAAAAAAGTTTCTCAAAAAAACAGAACTCAGTCATTTATAATATATGCATGCAACAAGAGCCAAGTGGCAGTAAACACATTTGCCGAATGCATGTTTAATCTAAGAAGAATGCTAAGCTGTGGAGACACTGCCTGGATCATCTAGTTTTATTTCAAGATGAGATTAATTTGAGTATGCAAGGAAGCATACATGTGAGCTCTATTTTGAACTGATATGGAGACAATTCTTCCATTTAATCATCATATTCTGATCTGTTCAGATAATACTAATGTACAGACAAAAACAATCATGCTCTCTCTAGGATTTTTACAGAAGTCTCCATGGGGCTTAAGATTAAACTGACACTAATTTTAATAAAAACCTGAAATCAATAACATATACATGGGGGAAATTTCATTTCTTCTTAAATGAAATCTGGGGAAGCCATTCTCAAAGTCATGTCACTGATGTCTTCTGTAGACCAGCCTTGTCAGATGGTTTGAAGAAAGCCTTTTCCTGTGTCTGGCTGCTTCCCATTACAGATAACTTTCAGGACATTGGAAAAGTCAAAGCTCTTGGAAACAATTTCCAGTAGATCCTGATCGTTTTGTGTGCCATTGATAAATTCTTCTAAGGTCAATTTTCCTGGAGAATAAACAAACAATTAACTAGAGGCTTTGTCTATACCACTCTCTGCCTTATACAATATATTCACTGGTGTCCTCATTGATATTCTTCTCTTGATATGTTTTTAACTTAACCAGACTCTAAATTCTTTGACTATTCTTATATAGAAAAGTATTCAATGGTAGGATTGTTGGTGAAAATAAAGATGATGAATACAATCTATTCTTATTTTTAATTGAAATGTCAGATAAAGCACCTGTGAGCATATATGCACTCACGTCTTTACACAGTTGTCGTTGTCGTTGTCGGCAGCCGTCCGTCTCGAGAGACGATGGTGTAGCTTCTTAAGAGTCTATCTGCACCTCCGAGAATGGCTGTGCAGTCCGACTCGGGAGTGACACGGTATCTGTCTCCTCCCGTGTTGAATCGACATCTTGCGATGACGCTGGAGTGTCCTCTCCAGTGGAGCTGAAGCTACAGAGCCTGGGCGGGGTGATATGGAGGGTCTGCTGTTGCCCATGCAGCAGACCCCCCCTCTCTTCGCAGCTGAAGGGTCCAAGGGAAAGACGGAGTCAATACAGCTTGGCTTCAGGTGCGCCGCAGGAGTTGCCGGTGTTGACTACAACGTCAAACCGCCTTAGGGACTCTGGCTCCGGATTTTCTGTCGGGGTTTACTCCCCTAGCCTTTCCCCTGAAGAGGTATGCCGCAAGGCAGCGGAGGTTTTTTGGAGTCAGAGTTTTCCTTCTCTGATGTGCCCTGACTGGAAGATCGAACCAGCGACACTTAGCTCGCAGGCCGACGCTCAATCCACTGAGCCAA
The DNA here is from genome assembly GCF_987537825.1 of Furipterus horrens. Taxonomy (NCBI): domain Eukaryota; kingdom Metazoa; phylum Chordata; class Mammalia; order Chiroptera; family Furipteridae; genus Furipterus; species Furipterus horrens. The sequence continues at coordinate 92,572,332 of NW_028327171.1, forward strand.
ACCAGCCAGGGACCTTTACACAGTATTGGTTACTTAACCTTTAATCTTAAAGATATACCAAGTCATAGAAGCATGAAGATTAAATATTTCTAAGATCAGGAGGAAATACTTGTTTGTAAGGCTGTTTTTGATATTCTTCTGTCTGAGAAAAAAATTCAGACTGTCCAAAGCTGTGAGGCAGGTTAAACAGTTATTCATTCCACATATAATTATTGGTCATTAGTTCTTTTCTTCTGTTCTGATTTTTAATTCCTAATTTTATTACCTTGACTTAAGCCTTAGCCTATGCTGGCCAGTCTAGTGCTATTAAAACACCATATTCCCTTGTGTACTGGCTGCCATATTTTGCCACTACCCTCATCCCACAAGTTCTCAACATTCTTGGCAAGGATGTGGTGGGGTTCCCTGTTGACTTAAATCACTTGTATTATAATTATGAGTATATTCAAGTGAAGGGGTACAGATGCAATTTCTGATTTCAAAAAGATTGTACCCAGTAGAGTTTGTGGCTGAGTGGAAGACCAGCCAAAGACAAGTCAAGGACATTCAGTAACTAGAGCATGTGCACTTGGCTCAAAAAGTCAGCAGAGACTAAAATCAGGTGTTACACTGTACCTGTACTTTTTAATGGATAAAGACAAATATCTGAAACACCACCATAGTGATTTAAATATAAATAAGCATGAATCATCACATTCTCATAAAATACTTTCCTTCTGTTTTCAATGGGAAAATGCTAAAATACATTTTTTAGGAGGGTATATGATTTTTGCTCCTGATGCCAAAAAAGTCTGTGCAAAACCCCAGCTAACAGTGGGTAGAAACAGAATTTCCTATGTCTCTCCGGGAATGTGCAATTGTGGAATAAACCAAAATGAGGTAGAGAAACTTGAAAATAAAAAGGAGTGGGAAGTGTGTGGGTGGGAGAGTCACAAGAATACAGAGATGGTGGGGCAGAAGAACCATAAATAACAAAAGAATAACTGTACTTTGCAAAGGAAAATCACAGCTGCTAAATCCCAATCCAAGAGATTTTCCAAATATTTAAGGACTCAGCATGATCAAAAGAGAAGTGGGAGCAGAGATAGGAGAGCTGAAGTAGATTTTGACAATTCAGTTAAAACATTTCTCTGTTATCACTGCTGGCCATGAAAGAAGCTATACCTAGGGTATAGTCATATGTTTATTAAAAAGCAATAAAGGTTATGTATGTAAAAAAAAAGAATTCTTTAAAAAATATTTTATTGTGATATATGCAGTACTCAAAACACTGGTGATAATGATGCTCACAGAAATGATTGAGTATGGCAAACTCATAAGGGAAGAAGTGAAGGATCTACTAAGTGAAATAAAGAAAAATACGCATGAAACCAATAGTGAAGAGAAGGAAGCTGGGGCTCAAATCAATGACTTAGAGCATAAAGAAGAAATAAACAGTAAATTAGTACAGAATGAAGAAACAAGAATTTTAAAAAATGAGGAGAGGCTTAGGAACCTCTGGGACAACTTAAACAAACCAACATCTGAATCATAGGGGTGCCAGGAGAAGAGAAAGAGCAAGAAATTGAAAACTTATTTGAAAAAATAATGAAAGAAAACTTCCCTAATTTGATGAAGGGAGTAGACATACAAGTCCAGGAATCACAGAGAGTCTCAAATAAGATGGACACAAAGAGGACCACACAAGACACATCACAATTAAAATGCCAAAGGCTAAAGATAAAGAGAGAATCTTAAAAGCAGCAAGAGAAAAGAAGGGAGCTACCTACAAAGGAATTCCCATAAGACTGTCAGCTGATTTCTCAAAAGAAACTTTGCAGACTAGGAGGGATTGTCAAGAAATATTCAAAGTCATGAAAAGCAAGGACCTACAACCAAGATTACTCTATCCCACAAAGCTATTATTTAGAATGGAAGAGCAGATAAAGTGCTTTCTAGACAAGGTAAAGCTAAAGCAGCTCATCATCACCAAGCCATTATTATATGAAAAGTTAAAGGGACTTGTTTAAGAAAAAGAAAATCAAAACTATGAACATTAAAATAGCAATAAATTCACAACTGTCAACAATTGAATCTAAAAAACAAACTAAGCAAACAAGCAGAACAGAAACAGAATCAAAGATATGGAGATCATTTGGAGGGTTATCAGTTGAGAAGGGAAATGGGAAGAATGGGGGGAAATGTGCAGGGATTAAGAAGTACAAATTGGTCGGTATCGAATAGACAGAGAGATGTTAAAAACAATATAGGATATGGAGAAGCCAAAGAACTTATATGCATGACCCATGGACATGAACTAAGAGGAGAGATTGCTGGAGGGAATGGGGGATACAAGGTGGAGGGAGCCGAAGGGAAAAATTGGGACAACTATAATAGCATAATCAATGCAATATTATTTTAAAAATAAAAAATAAATAAAACACATTTTCCAGTCAGTCACTCCGTGTCTTTGTTTACATTCTGTCCATTTTCTTTCATGCTAAAATCCTCTCAATTATCACCCTTTTTCATTTCCCCTTTGGCTTCTTTCTGTCTCTTTACTTTCGTTGTTTATTTTATGAGCCACTTAAGTCTCCCATGTCCTTGTGCAATTTGGCGCTGTGTTAAACTTTTGGCACTTAATGTTGTGAACAGCATTTATAAATCTTCCTAAATCACATCAGGAACGACTTCTAAGCAGCTCATGGTGGAAAGCAGATTGCTCTTCTTTCCGGAGTAAAAGTTGTGGAATTCCATGCTCAGTCATTTATCCCAACTTGTCTCGCTGTCCTCTCTCTTTTTATTCTTCAATAATATTTAATGTTGGACTTCAATTTTCTGTTTCCATGAGTCTCATCAAGCTTTCCTTCCTGGATACTATTGTGCATAATATAAAAATAAATATAACTTATTGAATTATAACAATAATACCCATTCATGGTAAAAAATTCAAACACTGCTAAAAGGTGTAATAAAAAGAATCTCTGTTTAAATTGTCTCTAGCTCTTCAATTCTACTTTCCATTGGTAATTAACTGCTGCTAATCAATCTGTGTTTATATTTTATAAAATTTTGCAATACGTGTATATGCTAAGTTCCAAACTCATCTTCTAGAGGTTTTCCTTCCTACAGATAGAAATAGATAGAAATAGATACTGTGCTTGTTTCTTCTTTATTTCTTCCTTTGCTTTTCATATTACATCTTATCAGACATTCATTTTGCAACTATTTTTAGAGTACCTACTATGTGCCAAGAAGTGTGAGAGCACTGGAAATGCCAAAGTATATAAAATGGGAATAGTTTTTTATAGGTTTTCATCTTTTTGTCTTTAGCATTATTCCTATGTCTCTCTTTTGATTAATTTTCTAACTTTGATTTGCTAACTACTATGATAATTATGTATAGAATACTTTGTACTTGTTATGTGTTTTTTAAACCAACAGACTTCATGTTGGTCATTCTTTTGCAAACAATCTGCAGTCTAATTGGGGTTTTCAAGTATGTTCCTGAGGTTTTTTTTTGGTTATATCTTGGTGTTTTGCAATCTTCATCTTTGGTTTCAATATTCATTGGATCATCAGGTACTCCATCATCGTCGTCGTCGTCGGCAGCCGTCCGTCTCGAGAGACGATGGTGTAGCTTCTTAAGAGTCTATCTGCATCACCAAGAATGGCTGTGCAGTCCGACTCGGGAGTGACACGGTATCTGTCTCCTCCCGTGTTGAATCGACATCTTGCGATGACGCTGGAGTGTCCTCTCCAGTGAAGCTGAAGCTACAGAGCCTGGGCGGGGTGATATGGAGGGTCTGCTGTTGCCCATGCAGCAGACCCCCCCTCTCTTCGCAGCTGAAGGGTCCAAGGGAAAGACGGAGTCAATACAGCTTGGCTTCAGGTGCGCCGCAGGAGTTGCCGGTGTTGACTACAACGTCGAACCGCCTTAGGGACTCCGGCTCCGGATTTTCTGTCGGGGTTTACTCCCCTAGCCTTTCCCCTGAAGAGGTATGCCGCAAAGCAGCGGAGGTTTTTTGGAGTCAGAGTTTTCCTTCTCTGATGTGCCCTGACTGGAAGATCGAACCAGCGACACTTAGCTCGCAGGCCGACGCTCAATCCACTGAGCCAAACCAGCCAGGGGGAGCCATCAGGTACTAATGATGTACTTACTTTATAGTTTGGTATACTTAATTGAATTTCTCTATTTCTACCAACACTAATTTAAAAAATATTTTATTTATTTATTTATTTTTAGAAAGAGGAGAAGGAAGGAAGAAAGAGAGAGAGAAACACTGATGTGCGAAAGAAACATTGATCCAACTGGGGATCTGACCCACAACCCACTCATACGGCCTGACCGGGAACTGAACCATAGACCTTTTGGTTTGCAGGGCAATGCCCAACCCACTAAGCCATACCAGTCAAGGCCCAAAACTGATGTTTTGATACCAATGATAATAAAAAGAAAAATAATCTTTGACTAGGCTTATACAAATTTAGAGACATTCTCCTCTGTGGTATCGATACTACCTTTCTCTTTATGTGTGAATAAAGCACTTTTTTCTCCTCTGTCAAATACCAGCAAATCCTTTTACACTTCTGTAAATATCAACCTGCACGTCTTCATTACTTTCTCTTCCTTATCCTCTGGTGCACTGAGCTGTCTTTGTTCAACAGTACAATTTTAGCATCTTTTTTTAATACATGAAATGACCAAGTTGTCTCTTGATAACACTATATAACAACCTCCAATAATTTCCATATAAAAGCAAATTTTATCAGTTTTAGCTCTCTATATACATCTGCCAAGAAATGGCATTTCACTGTTGTTCCAAAGTGCAACTAGTTTGACATTTTATTTTATTCAGAGGAAATAATTCATGTGATTAGTTCTATAAGCTATCCCAGAAACCGTAATTTCATTCTCTCTCTTTTAATATATTCTTCCAGGTCAAAAACCTCATTTTTCTTCCTGCAGGTAACCTCAGTTAATGCCTGAGCACCACACCTTTACCGCCCCAGATCCATATCCTTTTTCAATCCAAATATTTCTATTTCTAGGCCTCTTTCAACCCATAGTCCCCATTTTACTGGTTCCTTATACTATGTTCTTGAGAAACCTGCTGAGATAATAAACAAAGTGTCCTGCATAATTTTCTTTTTTCTGGAACATGTTGTCTATTCCTTCAAACTAATAGAATCTAAGCCTCTTCTTAAGGATACTACAATCCTCATAATTCTCCAAGGAAGGTCATTTTTTTTCTATTCTCCTCTCCCAACACTAGAAATAGGATCTATAGATGTTTTCAAACATTCTTGACTTGCCTTTTGAAATTCATTGTATACTAAGTCTTAAACATTTGTGATTTCCTATCTACTTCCAGAATATGATTTTATTCCTCAGGAATAAACAGTTTAACCTTTCTATTCCAATCTCTGCCATGCTACAGGAACTCTAAGTATAAAAATTTAAATAAAGCAGAACAAAACCAACAGCATTTCCCCTGTTTGGTGATCACCGTTTTTGGTTGCGTATTCTAAATAAGGTTTCATTGGCCTCAACACCTTCCACTCTCCATTTCTCTGGACTTTTTCTAGCTTCGCTTAACTTTCTAATGAACTCTGGGAATCTGCATTTGTTTCTTGCAAACTCTCACACCAAATGGCTTTGATCTTGGTAAACTAGTGAGTATTCTGACTTGAGATGTAGTTGAGGCTGATCCAGAACTAAGCCCTTAAGGGGAGGATTGATGCTATCGATCATTCCCAAATTGTTTTCCTGAAAATTATACTCTTGCCCACTTGTTTGGCTCATTCATAATGGAAATTTCATTTGAACTTCCTTTTAGGCTCCTCACCATCTCATCCTGCCAGACTAAGCCACCACATTTGACTAGTGCAAACTGCCACATTCAACATGGGTCTCTACTGCCCTCTAATGTCCACTATAAGGAGTAACCCACCATGGGCAGGTTGAAAAAAATCTCTAACATTATATTTTACACATTCTAAATTTCCTTTTTTCAAGGACCATTCCTAGATATGCTGCCTCAATCTCAAATTAATATGTTCACCTAGCCAATTATGTAAGCACTATCTCTTCTCTTGAAATAACTGTGTCTTCTCCTTTCACTCTGCCTCTGAAGAAGTGAACCTTTTTTGATCCAAAGAAGAATCCCTATTTAGGGTATGAAGAACAGATGGACAAATGAGCAGAAAGAGTAGAAATGTAGAAAGGGTAGAAAGAGCTGAAATGGAGGCAAGTATGGACAACTCTTTCCAGAAATATGTAGCCAAAGGGAAGAAACAGAAATTTATAATAGAAGAAGATAGAATAAAGGAAGGATTTTTTTCAGTAAGGAAAAACAAAATTTATTTGTAAGTTGATAAGAAACCTCCAGTAGAAGGGAAATAATGACTACATTTCCCAGAGCAAACAGCAGTGGGTCCTTCATCTCAGTCTCCCACTTTTCTTTCCTTGTATCTTCCCTTTACTCGTCTTCATCCTAAAATCTCAAGCACCATGCACTGAATATAAATATGGTCAATAAATACCTTGCTCAATTGGAGGTCTTCCAGCCAAGATGGAAGCCTAGGTAGTCATGTTTTGCCTCCTTGTACAAACATAAGAAGAATTATAACTACCTCAAAACTAAAAACAACCAGGATTGCCAGAAAATCAAACTGTATAGAAATCTGACAACCAAATATTTAAGAAGACATATTCATCCAGGCAGGTAGGAGGTGCAGAGCCAGGGAGCCAGAGTGGAGAGCATGCAATGTGACAGAAGCAAAGCGGAAGCAGCAAGGCAGTGGCTGCAGCCAGCAAAATGAGTGGTTCAGCATTCACGCTGTGGTGAATAAAAGCCAGGAGGGACACCTGGGGAGTGATCCGAGACCTCGGCTAGACTGAGCAGCTCTTGGTTCCAGCCCTGGGAAAATAAAGCCTCATAGCTTCTAGCTGTGAAACACTGTGGGAGTTGAGGTGGCAGAAGAAACTGCCCGTCTCTCAGGAGAGTCTGTTTAGAGGGCCCCCATGGTCCTAGAAGGTAGGCAAACCCACCCATTCTGGGAACTGCCACCACGGCAACAGCTAGAGCAGCGGTTCCCAACCTGTGGGTCATGACCCCTTTGGGGGTCGAATGACCCTTTCGCAAGGATTGCCTAAGACCATTGGAAAACACATATATAATTACATATTGTTTTTGTGATTAACCACTATGCTTTAATTATGTTCCATTTGTAACAATGAAAATACATCCTGCATATCAGATATTTATATTAAGATTCATAACAGTAGCAAAATTACAGTTATGAAGTAGCAATGAAAATAATTTTATGGTTGGGGGCCACCACAACACAAAGAACTGCATTAAAGGGTCATGGCATTAGGAAGGTTGAGAACCACTGAGCTAGAGGGAAGTGAGTGAAATGACTGGAAAAGGAGCAAGTGGCATTATTCCATTTCTGACCCCTCCCCCATATACAGCATGAGAAAGTGGTGAAATGAGTCACCCTGCACTGATGAATACCTAAGGCTTTGCCCCTTACAACATGACAGGTGTGGCAGCTCTACTTAATACACAGAAGCAAACATAGGGAGCCTGCCAAACTTAGGAGACAAAGAAGTATGGCCCAGCTGAAAGAACAAATGAAAACCCCAGAAAAAGAACTAAACAAAATGGAGATAGCCAACCTATCAAATGCAGAGTTCAAAACATTAGTGGCAAGAATGCTCAGAGAAATGATTTAGTATGGCAAATGCATAATGGAAGAAATGAAGGGTACAATAAGTGAAATAAATTGCCACAAATAAACAACAACGAAGGGAAGTAAGTCAGGATTCAAGTCAATGATTTGGAACATAAGGAAGAAATAAACATTCAACCAGAACAAAATGAAGACACAAAAACTTTAAAAAACAAGAAGAGTTTAAGAAGACTCTGGGGCATCTCCAAAAGTGCCAACATCTGAATCATAGAGATGCCAGAAGGAGAAGAGGAAGAGCAAGGAATTGAAAACTTATTTGAAAAAACAATGGAGGAAAACTTCCCTAATCTGGCAAAGCAAATAGACAAGTCCAGGAAGCACAGAGTCCCAAACAAGTTGTATCCAAAGAGGACCACAACAAGACACATCAGAATTAAAATGCCAAAGGCTAAAGATAAAGAGGGAACCGTAAAAGCAGCAAGAGAAAAGAAGGGAGTTACCTACAAAGGAGTTCCCATACAACTTTCAGCTGATTTCTCAAAAGAAACTTTGCAGGCTAGAAGGGAGTGGCAACAAGTATTCAATGTGATGAAAAGCAGGGACCTATAACCAAGATTACTGTACACAGCAAAGCTGTCATTTAGAATGGAAGGGCAGATGAAGTGCTTTCCAGACAAGGTAAAGCTAAAGGAGTTCATCATCATCAAGTCCTTATTATACATATTTATGTATTATTGGCGAATATGTTCTCCCATTCATCGGGTTGTCTTTTTTATTTTGTTGATGGTTTCCTTTGCTGTGTAAACACTTTTTAGACTGATGTAGTCTCATCTCTTTATTTATTTCTCTTGTTCCCCTTACCTAAGAGGATATATCAGAAAAAAATATTGCTATGAGAAATGTCTGCCTATGGTTTATTCTAGGATTTTATGGTTTTAAGTCTAACAGTTAAGTCTTTTATCCATTTTGAGTTTATTCAAGTTTAAGGTGTAAGTTGGTGATCTACTTTCATTTTTTTCATGTACCTGTCCAATTTTCTCCACACCATGTATCAAAGAGACTGTCCTTACTCCCTTGTATGCTCATGCCTCTTTTGTCAAATAAAAGTTGACTATACAGCCATGGGTTTATTTATGGGCTCTCTATTATGTTTCATTGAATATATATACTTAAACACCAGCAAACAATTTTATGCTAAAATCATGTGGGTTGTTTTAAATTGTACTATAGGTCCTGTTCATATATGATGACTTCTCAAATAAAAACAATTGTTCTTAAGTATTTATTTCTCTTTCCATCTTGCTTTCCAGAGGATGGATTTATTGACTTTTTAGAGTTTATAGCTGCTGTTAATCTAGTTGTATGAGGTAAAATGGAGCAAAAATTAATGTGGTATTTAAACTGTATGATGCTGAATCTAAAAAACAAATACAGACTAAACAAACAACTAGAACAGGATCGGAAGCATAGATACGAAGATCATATGGAGGGTTATCAGTGGGGAGGGGGAAGGGAAGAATGGGAGAAAAGGTACAGGGATTAACAAGCATAATGGGTAGGTACTAAATAGACAGGGGTGTGTTAAGAACAGTAACACCCGAAGAACTCATATGTAGGACCCATGGAATCACTGGAGGGAATGGGGGTACATCAGAGAGAGGCAAAGGAGAAAAACTGGGACAACTTTAACAGCATAATCAATAAAATATACTAAAAAACACTTTCTCAATGGAATTGTACCAATGTAGCTCAAATAATATCACAACTAAAGTTCTCTTGAAAGGTTCATGCTTTTGTCTAAATGACATGCTCACCACAATCATCTACTTTGCAAGACAAGTGAGCCTGAGGAGAGTAGCTGCCTTACCATCGTGGTTTATATCAATCTTGTGAAACACCAAGTTGATGAATTCTTCAGGACTCAGAGTTTGCTGGCCATTGAGGGCTTGTACATTCTGCAAAGAGAAATTAAATAAGGGAGGTCAACTTTGCTAAAAGTAGTACATTTCATGACATTTCTACCCCAAAGTGGTGGAATTTGGGTATGTGTGCATGTGAGTTTTGCTACCCAACCTGTTCTAGTTGTTAAAAATAAAAAATGATTTTATGTAAGTTTTGAGTAAGGAGGCTTGGAAGTTAAATGGACTGAATACAGTCTCAAGTTTGATTTTATACAACACAGAGAAAGAAATTCATTCAACATATTAGGTTACAAAAGATGCCAAGAGCCCATTGGAGAAAAAATTGTAGTGGTCACTGTCATAATGATTACAGACCCAGAAAACAGACAATATTTTCAATTTCAGCCCTATTATCTTTGACCTTATGGATGAACTTAAAAAGGTGATCTGTGAGTATCTGAACCTTCCTTTCTGACTTCTGACACTGGTACCTCTGGTCCTTTCTGCCCTTTTATAAAATATTTGACTGGGAAGACAGATAATGTATGCCTTGGAAGGACATTGGATTTCTGTCACACTCTGCCAGCACCTTTACATCATAAAAGCTGTCAGGAGACTCAAGGAAAATGACATTTCCAGCTTTTCTGAGGAAAGATTTAAGCCCCCACCCTAGGTAACTAAATTAAATGGCCCATTATTGACATAGAAATTTATAACAGAATAAAAGACAGAGAGAATAAATGAGTCATCTGGAATTTGAAAGTAACTATCTTGATTGAACATCAAGGAATCTAGAAAAACTGGTGGCAACACATTTCAATTAGAGGGCATGGTCTTAAGTATGACGATGACTATCTTTTTTGCTGTTTCTCAAGCATGACTAGTCCTTAATCCAGGATTAATCATAAGAAACAGTGGCAAAGCTCTGCTCATGGCCTTAGCAATTCAAGGTCTCACAGTTAAATATAGAGTAACACTTAGAGTAATGGTTACATCCATGCAGCATCTTATTAGATGAAGTCTTTAGGTTTTCCAGTGTCTTGGCGGAGACCCCAAAGCCTAAAACATGTGGCTAGGCCTCCAGTATTCCCACAACCTGACTACTTTAGACCCCCTATATAAAAGTCATAATAAAAGATTATAAAATTTCTAGGACTTGCCCATCATCCATCCCCTGGCAATGCAAGTGAGAGTGAAGGATTGGTTGGAAGGCAACAACTCTTGAGGAGATAATATTTTTGGAGGGAACTGTCAGCCTCTGTGTCTTCTCTCTCCTTCTTATAGAAAAAGCATGGTGGGGAGATGAGCAAGGAGCATGGTTTGTTTTGTTTCCTTCCTTATTTAGCATGTGCTCTTTCTCCTGCAGTTTCCTAAGCTTGTCTCTGACCGCTCTGAGTGGAAGCAGGAGGAGGCAGGAGAGAAAGAGAAGCAGGACTTTGTCGTGGTTACCTAGTCTCAGAGCTCTCGGGATACCACATGTTCAAAGTCCTCTTTTTCTGAGGACCTCCCCCTCACCTCCTGAATCCTTCTCCTGCAAGTCCCTAAACATAAAGTGTGCATTTTAATCTCAGCTGATTCCTTCGAGGATCCTCTGTAGCCTCCAGGTCTGAGTTTCTAAACACCTACACAACATTTTGGACTAGACAATTCTTTCTTGTTCAGGGTCACCCCCTATGTTGTATAATGTTTAACAACAGCCCTGGTCTCTAAATAATAAATAGCAGCAGCACACCCTCCCCAGCCCCCCAGACAACCAAAACGTCCTGTGACATTGCCAACTGTCTCCAGGGAAGAGGGTAAAAGCACTCCTGGTTGAGAACCGTTCTCTACATCTATCTCCTGCTTTCTTCTTCTGTGGGTCCCTCACTTATCCAAGAGGCTCACCTGGACATGATCCAAGACAACTCTATGACAGTTTTCTCTCCCAGTGGCCCATATTTAATCCATGGAGCAACCCAGGCATTCTTCATCACAACCAGTTCTAGAAATGCAGACATTTCCTAAACTTTATCCCTCTGACGCTGCTGTCATGTGTGCCTCTTTGGACTTCTCAAGTATGGCGCAAACACCGCAATACTGTGTTCCCAAACTGTGGGGTATATCCACATCACAATGGTTCCTTTAATCTCTATGCTACTAGCTGAGCACTATTACCCAAGAAATCCTTTTATATAATCCTTCTCAAAACCCTTCTCTTAACCATTTTATGCCCTTGAAATGAGATTAAGAGGCAATTATTTCCTTTGTAAATTTTGTCTATAATCTAGTACTTTCTTCAGACCTTGAGATGCCAGGGCTGAATTTCATTTTAACAACCTGTTATCATGTGTTGTGGGAATTTCTATTATATAATATATATTATTCTTTACCCTGCTAGAGTTTTTGCCATAATACAGAAAGTATGGTTGTAGCCCACTAATTTTTCAAAAGTGCATATTCCATTGGATTAATTTATTTTTTATTGTTATTCTATTACAGTTGTCCCTATTTTTCCTCCTTTGCCCTCCTCCACCCAGCCCAACCCTTGTTCCCATAGTCAATCCCAATGCCATTGTCCATTTCCATGGGTGATTCATGCGTGTTCTTTGAATAGTCCCTTCCCCTTCTTTCCACCATTATACCCTACCTCCCTCCCCTCTGGCTACTGTCAGTCTGTACCATGTTTCCATGTCTCTAGTTCTATTTAAAATTTTTCCTATTTTAGGTTGTTTTGTATTTTTACTGTCTTAAGTGATTCTCTGATATAAATCAGATAACCTCTATCTTTATGAGATTAATAGTTTTTTTCTGACCTAAGGTAAGAAATGTTGAATAAATTAAAAATGAATTAAAGAATATGTTATACTTGAAACCATAAAAGTCATAGAAGAAAACATAGACAGTAAAATCTCAGAAATTGCTTGTAGCAATATTTTTTTCTGATATATCCCCTCAGACAAGGGAAACAAAAGATAAAAAATAAACAAATGGTACTATATCAAACTAAAAAGTTTTTGCATAGCAAATGAAAAATATAAAAGACAACCCACTGAATTGGAGAACATATTCTCTGATACAACTGAAAAGGGATTAATCTCTAAAATTTATGAAGAACTTATACAACTCAGCACACACACACACACACACAAGAAACCCAAACAATCCAATTAAAAATGGTCAAAGGACCTGAATAGACACTTCTCCAAAGAGGACATACAGATGGCCAACAGATATATGAAAATATGCTCGACATCACTAATCATCAGAGAAATTAAAATTAAAACCAAAATGAGGTATCACCTCATACCAGTCAGAATAGCTATCATTAATAAGTCAACAAACAATGACTGCTGATGAGGATGAGGAGAAAGGGAAACCCTTTTGAACTGTTGGTGGGAATGCAGACTGGTGCAGCCACTGTGGAAAGCAGGATGGGGTTATCTCAAAAAAATGAAAAATGAAACTGTCTTATGAGTCAGCAATTTCACTTCTGAGAATTTATCTCAAGAAATATGAAATACTAATTTGAAAGAATATAAGCACCCATATGTTCATTGCAGCATTATTTACAATTGCCAAGATTTGAAATTAACCCAAGTATCCATCAGTAGATGAGTGGATAAAAAGGCTGTGATTCATTTATGCAATGGAATTCTACTTGGCTGTAAAAAAGAAGAAATTTTGCTTTTTGCGACAGCATGGATGGACCTGGAGAACCTTACGCTAAGTGAAACAAGCCAGTTAGAGAAAGACAAATACCATATGGTTTCACTCATATGTGGAATCTAATGAACAAACTGAAATAATAAGAATACAGAGACAGATTCACAGATAGAGAGCAGCCTGACAGCTCTGAGAGGGGCAGGGTTAGGGGCTGGATAAAGTTAAAAGGAAAAGAACTCATGGACATGGACACCAGTGTGGTAATTGTGGGGGCAAGGGGTGGGTGGAGGTGGGAGAGTGTATAAGAGGGGATAAATGGTAATGGAAAATACAACAAAAAACAAACTGTTTGTTTAAAAAGAACAAAAAATAAAAAGTTATTTTTAGTAACCTAAAAAAATAAAATAAAAATTCAGCATCTTAATGCAGATAGCCAGATTTCCAAGAATGTTATCCATTTATACTCTCTCCACATTGGGTGAGGGTGCTCTTCTTATAGTGTCCTTGCCAGAAATACATCTTACTGCTTTTAATTTTTATTAATTTAATTGGAGACAAATTGTATCTAATTATTAAATATGTCTGCTCTGTGCTTTTATTATTTTAGTTTCCTTACTTTCTTTTTGTTCTCTTTCAAGAAAGAAACTGAATTAGCTACTTAATATTTCTCTTTCTTCAACTCACTAGTTCATACAGTTTAATTAATGAAAATATATGTACATTTACCCATAAGATTTAGACAAAATCACTTTTATATTTCTGTTCTTCCTAATTCTTTTGAGACTTTGATGACCCCCCCTTCCCCCCAAAATGGATAACAAACAGGTGAAATTTTGCCCTCAAAGACTTCAAGGATCCCTTATGCACAGATCCCAGGATAAGAAACCCTGCTCTGAGTACCACTTTAGAGGCTTCCCCTAATATTTGTATGCTGTGTAAGGTATTCAGTGTTTTAAAAATAAGTTTGAGTATATTTATTTAAAAAGATATTTTCAAATTTACATGAGATTAGGCACTCTCTATATAATAATTTAGATTCTTAATTTTGTGTTGCAAGCTATAGTATGTATGCAGAATTTCTGAATTTAATGCTTACAAAGTATGATTACATAGTGCTTAATACTTTCTTTGTGAACAGTCAATGTTAGATTAAAGTGGAAGCAATATTAGTATTATCATACTTTTTAATTCTTTCCATATGTTGATTAACCATACATTTGCTAGAAGTTTTAAATTTTAATAACTTTGTCCATTTGTGGAGGTGTTTAATTAGAATTTTTGTTCTGCCCACTCTTTGCATTTTTACTAATATTTCTACTATACATTATGTCTGTAACTCAGCTCCTTCATCTATAAATGGAAGAATTTCAACCAGATTATTTCTAAGACAACTGATTCTAACTGTGATTCTGTTATAAATTTAGTGTATTACACTCATGTTTATTTTACTGTATATCTTCATTTAGGTAAAATCTCTCACTTAATCATCTTTTACTCTGAAAATCCATTTGATCTCACCCAGTGATAATAACTATCCCCACTCCATTGATGAAGGGGAACGAGATTTATAAAAGGACTTATTGAACTTTAGAGATGGAAAAGATTGGGAATTCTGTAGCTATTTATTAGAAATACTTTAGTCCCGCTTCCAGAAAGATTAGTCCTCAGGTGCCTTTATTCTTAGTCCATGCCTCTTGTTATATAAGCCATCTTCTATTGTAGCTGCTCCCTGCAAGACTTTCTGCACTGAGGCAGAGAAAAAAGATAAGTTGTTTTAGAACATTATGTTCATTTCCTTTTTCATCTCGATACTCTGCTAAATTTGTGAACTTCAGAGTAGACTGCACCAAGAAGAAAACGCTGCTTTTCATTTTTACACTCAGTAATCAATAAGATAGTGAAACTTATGTAGTTTCACCAATGCCAAATATATATCCCAAACATAGTCAAGAATGTAGAGAGTTGCCACTACTCCAAAGGGAGGAAAATTGAATTAATTATATAACATCCTGCAAAGGATATTTTATTACTTCACTTACCATGAAGATGTTCAGTAGTTCCTTTCTGTCAATAGAACCATTTCCATCTGCATCATACAGTTTAAAATACCACTTTAATTTTTGCTCCATTTTTCCTTGTACAACTAGATTAACAGCAGCAATAAACTCTAAAAAGTCAATAAATCCGTCCTATGAAAAGAGAAACAAATGTTTAAGAAGAACAATTGAGTTTTACTTGAGAAGTCATCATTTATGAGCAGGACCTTTAATATAATTTAAAACAACCCACGCGATTTTAGCATAAAAAATTTTGCTGGTGTTTAATTATATATATATATACATATAGATCAATGAAACAGAATAGAGAGCCCTTAAATAAACCCACTGCTATACAGTCAATTTTTATTTGACAAAGGAGGCATAAGCATACAAGGGAGTAAAGACAGTCTCTTTGATACATGGTGTGGAAAAAATTGTACAGGTACATGAAAAAAAATTGACAGTAGATCACCAACTTATACCTTAAACTAGAATAAATGCAAAATGGATAAAAGACTTAAATGTTAGACTCAAAACCATAAAAATCCTAGAACAAAACAGGCAGTAAAATCTCAGATATTTCTCAGCAATATTTTTTCTGATATATCTTCTCAGGCGAGGGAAACAAAATAAATAAATAAACAGATGGGACTACATCAATCTAAAAAGTTTTTACACAGCAAAGGAAACCATCAACAAAATAAAAAGACAACCCACTGAATGGGAGAACATATTTGCCAATAATACATCTGATAGAGGTTAATATTCAAAATTTATAAAGAACCTATAAAACTCAACACAATCAAATCAAAACAAATAATCCAATTAAAATGGGCAAAGGACCTGATAGACACTTCTCCAGAGAGGACATACAGATGGTCAACAGAAGATGCTCAAGGTCACTAATCATCAGAGAAATGCAAATTAAAACCACAATGAGATATCACCTCACACTTGTCAGAATGGCTACGATCAATAAATCAACCAACAACAAATGTTGGTGAGGATGTGGAGAAAGGGAAACCCTTGTGCGCTGTTGGTGAAAATGTAGATCGATGCAGCCACTGTTAAAAGCATTATGGAGTTACCTAAAAAAATTAAAAATGGAACTGCCTTATGACCCAGCAATTTCACTTCTGGAAATATATTGGAAAAAATGGAAAGCACTAATTCATAAAAAGATATGCACCCCTATGTTCATTGCAGCATTTATTTACAATAGCCAAGATTTGGAAACAGCCCAAGTGCCCATCAGTAGATGAGTAGATAAAAAAATCTGTGCCACATTTACATGATGGAATGCTACTCAGCCATATAAAAGAAGGAAATTTTTACCCTCTGCAACAGCATGGATGGACCTGGAAAACATTATACAAAGTGAAATAAGCCAGTCAGAGAAAGACAAGCACCATATGATTTTACTCATGTGTGGAATCCAATAAACAAAATAAAGAAACAAGCAAAATAAAAACAGACTTATGATAAAGAACAGACTGACAGGAGGCAGGCGAGATGGGGGTTGCGGGGCCGGGTGAAAAAGGTGAAGGGACAGAGACAACAGCACAATGATTACCAAGGGAAAGGGGGTGGGGCAGGTAGAAGAGGGTAAAGGGGGAATAAATGGTGATGGAAGGAAATTTGACACAATACCATATGCAGATGATGTGTTATTATAAAATTGTATACCTGAAACCTCTATAATTTTATTAACCAGTGACAACAAAATAAATTCAATAAAAAGGTGAAAAATAAAATTAAAATTTTAACTAATGTGTACATAATGTGTATAGAAACAAGTAAATTTAAATATATAGTTAGGTACCTTTTTAGAGAAAATCTCTAGTTCTTATACCTAAAAAAAAGGTTCTGAAATGCCACAATGGAAGGCTGAGTCCTCACCACTGAGCACCCTACAGCGTGTTGTCTTCTCAGCATCTCCAGGTTTTGCCATCTACTCAGGAAAAGGTCCAGGTACTAATATTTAATAGAAGAAAAACATATCAAGTAGCTAAATTCTGCACTCCTTTTCTGAAAGATTTTATTTATTTATTAGAGAGAGGAGATGGGAGGGAGAGCAAGAGAGAGAGAAACATCAATCAATTGCCTCTCGTACAGGCTCCTAGCAGGGGCCAAACCTGCAACCCAGGCATATGCCCTGACCAGGAATCGAACCAGCGACCTTTCAGTTTGTAAGGTAATACCCCACCGGAGTCCCTAAGGCGGTTTGACGTTGTAGTCAACACCGGCAACTCCTGCGGCGCACCTGAAGCCAAGCTGTATTGACTCCGTCTTTCCCTTGGACCCTTCAGCTGCGAAGAGAGGGGGGGTCTGCTGCATGGGCAACAGCAGACCCTCCATATCACCCTGCCCAGGCTCTGTAGCTTCAGCGTCATCGCAAGATGTCGATTCAACACGGGAGGAGACAGATACCGTGTCACTCCCGAGTCGGACTGCACAGCCATTTTCGGCGGTGCAGATGGACTCTTAGGAAGCTACACCATCGTCTCTCGAGACGGACAGCTGCCGACGACGACCCCACCAACTAAACCACACAGGTCAGCCTCTGCATTCCTTTTTAGAGAAACTGGTTGATCTTTTTGGACTGACAAACTCCAGGATTCCTTTTAAGGGCCTAATTTTTGGTACAAGTCAAAATTTATTAACCTTTTATTCCAGTAAAAATTTTGTCATATTAGTCAATCTTAGAAAATATTGTTTAAGGGTTGAAATTTAGGTAGTTCCTCTCATCCTGTTTTAAACTGGTAAAATACTCTTAGTTGAAAAAGACACAGTTGTGTTACTCTTAAGAACCATACACTTCAAACTTTGCTCTGCCAATTTCTCAACTATCTCAAGAAAGGTGGCCAGCTCTGGCTGTGTGACTCACTCTGCTATTTTTCCATGAGCTCAGATGCCGATGGTAGCATATCCAGCCAAGACATGCTGTCAGTTCCATTCTCTTCGGAATATTTTGGATGTCAAATCTTACTTACAAAACAGGATATGACATGAAGTACTCCTTTCCCTTGGAAATAAAGAGGTTTAGACTTATTGAACTGTAAAGTGATATGTGTTTGGCTTGAGTCTCAAGCTTTTGTGTCTAATTCCACCAAGTGCATAAGAAAAGCAACTGAGAAATCCCCAGTAGCTCTGGATGTGAAGCCAAGACTATTTGGATGGTTAATAGCTTTTTTTAAAAAAGGCAGCTACAACATCTCTGCTATTAGAAACCAATGTGCTAATCACTATAGAATTATCTTCAAAATATGTTACATTTTTACATCTTCTACCCACTGTGAATGTTTTACCTCTATAGTAAATAATATATTTAAAAAGAAGACAAAGAAAATATTTAAAAATCACCTCATTCCATCTGGTTAGTTATTAGATTTTTGCATTTTATAATTTAGGCAACTGAATTAACTTTAGTACTTCTTATGAGATAGGACTTCTGCTAACAGGTTGGAGTCTCACTGAATCAGTCTCCAAAAGGAAGTTTGCTCAAGTGTCCAAAATGTAAAATGGTTTTACCTTTTCTCCATTTGCCTTTCCTATTGTTTGTAAAAACCACCTTATTAATCCTTCGCAGAGCTATGGCTGAGATGAGGGAAATATATTTTTATCGAGTTGAAATTTAGTTGCAATGACATGAAAACAGCATATCTCCAGATTTGGCAGGACATGACCATTATTTTTCAGAAACAAGACTGGCAGGTGCAGAGGATGTAACCTGGGTGTAGAGTATCCACCCAGGGGCACATCTGCTCCCAGGTCTTTCCTCCTGTGTCTCTAAAGCTGACCAATCAATATAACTGGTTTCTGGGTAGTTAATGGGCATGTTTACCAAAAGGTCACAGAAGCATCCCCCCTGCAAAGACTGAGCTGGCTTGTTTTAAAATGCATCCCCCAGTGTTCCCATAAAAACCTGGCATTTTTTGATGGTTTGTTTCATTTTATGAGCTCTGCATCAGTGATCATAGTTTTTGGTGTCACCTGCATGATGAATGGCAACAGACTAGACTGAGCATTGTTGCCTTTAGAACACTTGGTATTTTATGACTAGGCCCAGTGGGTGGGTAGCCCTAGCATCTTCCAAACCAGGCTCTGGGCAGACCCTACCAGGAGATGAGCATAAATATTTGTATTGTATGTTTTTAAAACGGACAACCTGCTTAATCTACAGCCAAAGTTGATTATGGGTGAGGGAACCTTTCTACTTAGTCAAGTAAAGGCTCTTCAAAAGCACCAAGAAGCAAACCATTTCCTGTTTTCATTTCAGCACTTTGTTATGTAGTCAGGCAAATTCTCCTTAGAATCCACACCCAACTCTTTTTTCCAATTATCTTTCTGTTAAGATGTTGCAAAATTTTTCATTAGCAAGATGACCCCAGTGAATATGTTTAATAGCTTGTGTCAGTGTTGGAGATGGGTTTAGATAAATGCTTATTCTGTAAATCAAAATAAAAAAATTATTGTTTTTAGTTAATCTACAGATTTCAAGTGTGGGAGTGGGAGCTGAGTCACAGAGAAGGTGAGGTGTCTCAGTAAATAAAACTAGGAAGAATGCAATAGAGAATGCCTCCAAACTTTTCTTTGGGGCAATCCAGAGGAATGCTGATATTTCTAGTTCTGTAGTTGAGCTACAGGAGCCCCAGGGCACACAAAACTGTCTGGAGATATCAGGGTGAGGTTTGTAAACTCCCTGCATTAGAATCATGTGGGGACAATGAAATATGCAGATTCTTAAGCCTCCATCCCAAACAACAGCATCAAAAATCCTTGGGATGGGGGCAAAGACTTGGAAGCCATGGACCTACGCTGTTTTTTTTTTTCATATCTTTCTTTGTAGACAGTGTAATCATCTGGCCTTCTCTCTGTGTAGCTATTGTAATTGTGACTGATTTTTACATAAATGTATGTGATCTTATAAGACTAATTAGAAAAATTATAACCCCCGTGGTTCAGTCTCAGAATACTGAGATAGTCATACAAATACAGTCCAGCAATCAAAAATTAATTTCAAAATAACAGCAAGTCTTTATTTTCATTTCTGGAACAAACATGAGTTACACAAAATTTATGGATTTCTTCACAAGACTCCCTTCCACTCCCATCTGCTCTTTCACATACACCCTGCTGCTCAGTCTTCAGCAGTCACCATTGCCCAGTTCCTTCATTACCAGCCTCGCACAAGAAAATTTCACCCTCTTACCCCTTCAATTTTTCTTAAAATTCAGCATCGTGAAATCCTAAAAAATCAGTTTGGCAATGGCAGGATCCTCTTTAGAGGCTAAGGCAAGGTTACCCATTGAGTGCACACCAAGCCATTCCAGCGAGCCTCAGGAAAGAAGAGTTCGGGAGAATGTATGCAAAAATAATTTTAATTCCAACATGTTTATAGATTTATATATTATGTTCTTTTTAAAAAGATATGTTTTATTGATTGTGCTGTTACAGTTGTCCCAAATTCTTTTCCCTTTGTTCCCCTCCACCCAGTGACCCCATTCCCTCCAGTTGTCCACCCCCCTTAGTCCATGCTCATTGGTTGTGCATATAGTTCTTCTCAATATCTTCCTATCTACTCCACTCCCTCCTACTATGCTTCTTAATTCCTGTACCATCTCCCTCCCTTTCCCTTCTTCCCCCTCCCCACTGACCTCCTCCCAAAATATTCCTCATACCTATAATTCTTTTCCCACTCTCGTTGCCTACTTAGTTTGCCTTTGTTTTGACTCCCTAGCTTCTGTTGTTGGTTGTTGTAATACAGTTTCCATTTTAATGTTCATACTTTTGATCCTCTTTCTCCTAAACAAGTCCCTTTAACATTTCATATAACAGTGGTATGGATTAGATGAACTCTTTCAGTTTTACTTTTTCCTGGAAGCACTTTCTCTGCCCTTCTGTTCTGAATGACAGCTTTGCTGGATAGAGTAACCATGATTGTATGTTTTTGCTTTTCATTACTTTGAATATTTGTTGTCAGTCCCTTCTTGCCTGCAGAGTTTCTTTTGAGAAATCAGCTGAAAGTCTTATTGGGACCCCTTTGAACATAGTTCTCTTCTTATCTTTTGCTGCTTTTAAGATTCTCTCTTTAACCCTAATTTTTGACATTTTGACTATAATGTGTCTTTGTTTAAAGTATATTTTATTATGTTGTTAGAGTAGTTCCAATTTTTTTCCCTTTGCTCCTCTCTGCCCAGTACCCCCCTTCCCTCCAGCAATCCCACCCCCCCTTAGATCATGTCCATGGGTCGTGCATATAAGTTCTTCAGCTTCACCCTTTTCTATATTATTCTTAACATCCCCCTGTCTATTTTGTACCAACTGATGATGCTTCTTAGTCCCTGCACCATTTTTCCACTTCACTCCCCCACCCCCAGCTGGTAACCCTTCAAATTATCCCCATACCTATAATTCTGTTCCTATTTTGGTTTGCTTAGTTGAATTTTGTTTTTATTTTTTTAGATTCAGTTGTTGATAGTTGTGAGTTTGTTGTCATTTTAGTGTTCATACTTTTGATCTTCTTTTTCTTAAGTAAGTCCCTTTGATATTTCATATAATAATGGCTTGGTGATGATGAACTCCTTTAGCTTTACCTTGTCTGGAAAGCACTTCATTTGCCCTTCCATTCCAAATGATAGCTTAGCTGGATAGAGTAATCCTGGTTGCAGGTTACCTTTCATCACATTGAATACTGCTTGCCTGTCCCTTCCTGCCTGCAAAGTGTCCTCTGAGAAATCAACTGAAAGTCCTATAGGCACCCCCATATAGGCAACTCTTCACCTCTCTCTTGCTGCCCCCTGAACTGTGTCTTTATCTTTCACCTTTGGCATCTCAATCATGATGCATTCTGGTGTGGTCCCTTCTGGGTTCAGCTCGCCGAGGACCCTCCGTGCTTCCTGGACCTATATGTTCATCTCCTTCAGAAAATTTGGAAGTTTTCCTCATTTTTTTCAATTCTTGCTTCCTCATTCTGCATTGGTTGTCTGTTGTTTTCTTCCTTATGTCCCAAGTCATTGATTTGAACCCCAGTTTCCTTCCCTTCACCATTGGTTTTGTGTGGATTTTCCTTCATTTCACTTAGCATAGCCTTCACTTCTCTTATGCGTTTGCCATACTCAAGCATGTCTGTCAAGACTGTAAGCATCTTTATCACCAGTGTTTTAAGTTCTGTGTCTGTTAGGTTGCTTAGTTTTCCCACTGGAACCTTGATCCATTCCCCCTTTTGGGCCATACTTCTCTGTCTCCTCATTCTGACAGGCTCCTGTATTTGGTTGCCACCGTGTCCCAAGTAGAGCTGTTGCTACTGTTATGTTGTAAGGGGCGGAGCCTTAGGGATGTGTCAGTACAGGGTGACCCGTTTCACCACGTTGTGGTGCTGTATGTGGGGGAGGGGCCTGAAAAAAACAATGCTGCTTGCTCAGCAATCGCCCCTTTTCCAGGCACTTCTCCCACTTCCGCACCAGACTGGTACCCTTCTAGCTGCTACTCTGGCCGTTGTTCCCAGAGTGGGTGGGTCTGTGGATGTTCTAGGACCATGGGGCCCTTTAAACAAGCAGACTCTGCTGAGAGACCAGCAGTTTCTGCCTCCACCCCAACCCCCACTGGTCTGCACAGTCAGAAGCAATGAGGCTTGATTTTCCCTGGTGCTGGGACCCTGAGCTATGAGTTCCGGTGAGGAACTTGCAACACTCCCCAGGTGTCCCTCCTGACTTTCTAAAACATGTGACTGCATTTTCTTCTGGTCTGCCACTGCCGCTGCTGCCACCGCCACTGCTGCCATCACCACTGTCACCACCACCACTGTCGCCATCACACCACGGCCTCTCCACCCTGGCTACACCCCTCCTACCTTTCTGGATGAATATTTCTTCTTTATATCTTTGTTTGCTGGATTTTCATGCAGTTTGATTTTCTGGAACTTCTGGTTGTTTCTAGTTTTTAGGTAGTTGTGTTTCTTCTTAGTTGTGCAGGGAGACTCAGCGTGTCTGTCTATGCCTCCATTTTGGCCAGAAGTCCGATTATAATGTGTCTTGGTGTGGTTCTCCCTGGGTCCAGTTTTTTTGGAACTCTCTGTGCTTCCTGGACCTGTAAGTCTATATCCTTCCCCAAGTTAGGAAAGTTCTGCTTCATTTTTTTTCACATAGTTTTTTAAATTTCTAGTTCTTCTTCACCTTCTGGCAATCCTATGATTCAGATGTTGACCTTCTTATAGCTGTCACATAGGTTTCTGAGCCTCTCCTCATTTTCCTTACTTTTTGTTTGCTCTTTCTGCACTGGTTGACTGACTGTTCCTTCCCTATGTTCCAATTTGTTGATTTGATCCCTGGTTTTCTTTCCCTCACCACTAGTTTTTTATGTGTTTTTGTTCATTTCAGCAGGACTAGCCTTCATTTCTTCCCCATCTTGTTTAAGATCTGCTGTTCTGTCTGTAAGCATTCATATAACCAAAGCTCTGAACTGTGCCTCAGAAAGATTTTCTATCTGCTGAGCTGTTAAATTAGATATTTGCTATCTGGTCAGCTGCATCACTGGGATCTCTATCATGATCTGTGCCATCCTGAAAGTTTTGTGTTTACCTTTGCTTCCTGTGCAGGGCTGTCACACCTCCTACGCTACAGTGGGTGGAGGCTTGTGCACTTGTCACTACCGGGTGACCCTTCTCACCACTCTGTGGCATTTTGTGTGGGGGTAGGGGTCCAAGATGGATTCCTCCCATTCACTCTCCTCTGAGAGACCGGGAGCCTCCTCCTCCATCACCACCCCCTCTGGCCCTCACAGTCTGAGGCAATGAAGGTCTGGCTTCCCTGGCATTGGAATTGCAAGCTGATGGGTCTGCTCTACACCCAGGGGTGCTCCCAAGAGCTTCTCATGTCCCCTTCAATACGGGTGTCTGTGCTTACTGCCGTCCTGCCACCATCACTACAGCTGCTGCCACCAGCACAGGTTGACCTCTCCACCCCAGCTTCACCCCTCCTACCCGTCCAGACGAGCACCACTTCTTTATAACTTCTTATGTTGGACTTCCATGTAGCTTTATTTTCTGTAACTTCTGGTTATTTCTGGTTTTGCGGTAGTTGTATTCCTTCTTAATTGTGGAGGTAGATGGAGTGTGTCAGTCTAGGCCTCCATCTTGGCCGGAAGTTATATATTATGTTCTAATGATAGAGTGGTTTACAGGAAGTGTTAAAATGGGGAATAAGATATGGAAGCATTATAGTTTCTCAGGCTTCTTAGGGAGTTTGGCTCTATTAATACATTATAAGTCATTTTATAGACAGGGTTTAAAACAAGAGAAAGAAAAAGTATATCTGGAAACTTCAAATTTAAGCTTATCATGGTGGTCTCTAAAATGTGTGAAAAGTATAAGGCATGCTCTTTACATCTATAATGAAAATATAAAATATAAAAATATGTGTATAAAGTTTTTGCTTTCTACCATTAATGAGATAAAAGTTTAGAAGTCTAACATAACAAAAATAAGGAAAACGAGGTCCTATAGTGCTTTTGTCCAACAGAAAATCCATAAGTGAAACTTGTTGTCTCTGGGCAATGTTCAGGACCTGCCAAAAATCAGTTATTTTCAGGATATTTTAAATTTGAAATGCAGGTTGAAAGTTGAATTATAAAGCTTACATTGCACATGAAAATAATTGTTTTATTATTTGTTACTAAGTATAAGAGCTACTATCTGTATTTTAAAAAAGGAATAAAGCCCATGTTCCAGGCACTGTGCTGGTCACTTTTCATGCATTATCTTCAATTCTAACAGCAACTTTATAGACAGCCTCTTATTTTAGAGAAGAAAAAACTGATTGTCAGAGAAGTTAAATAAACTAGTTAAAGTAACAGAATTAGCATGTGGGAGGATCCAGGATTTAAACCCAGCCTGCCATATTTAAGACTTTTGCTCTTTGTACCACCCAATATTGTTCCCAAAGTTGTTACAATTAAATTGTCTTTCTGGAAGAGGTATCCATAAGCTTAAACAGATGGGACATGTTCAGTGCAGCATGTTGTTCTGGATTCCTATGTGTGAACCATTTGGTAATGTAGTTGCATAAAGTAAGGTAACTCTGAGTGTCTGAGATGCTGCACCTTGGAGCTTGTGCTGCCTTCAAACCCAGTGCTGACCAAGCAAAGCTGGCCTGTCTACTCTAAGCTGCTGAGCCTCTCGGAGACTTGTGAGCCCGAAGGGCCCTCTGGGCTGCCATTTCCAGGCCCTGTCTCACCCTGTCCCACCCTGCCCCAGAGCCAACTGGCTCGGCAGGACAAAAGTTGTTTATTCTCCTCTTGCCCTCTTCTCCCTGGTGTCTCTGATGAACGTTTCCTCTGTCCATTTTGAAACCCTTAGCTCCTCTCCTCCACCCCACAGACAACAGTCTCTCCCTGCCTATAGTTTTCCCAGGAAATGTACATGGCTGCCCCTCCAGGACCTGAAGAATACATAATGGTCCTGCTTTTGCTGGACCTGTTTTATGTCTTCACTCCTGCTCTCGGCTAGGAATCTACAGTCTTCCTTTGCTGCACAGATGGTTCTTGCTTCAGGTCAGCACTTCCCAGTCTTCAGGACCTCCTGCCTACATTAGAGACCTGAGTAATCCCTCCATTCTCACAACCCTGTAAAATCCCTGGGTAAAATCTCACTGTAGATATTATCCAATACATTCAATATGGTCCTGCCATCACTCTCTGTGTTTGCCTTAATGACCTCAAAAACAGAGATCTCTTTTGGCTTTTTGTCCCAATGATGGAACTGACGTGTATTGCCAGGCATTGTACATTGCACATGTAAGCTCATTTAGACCTAACAAGACCCTACACAGTACTTACCAAGAAGTACACTGTTCTGGGTCTAGTTACATTAAGACCATGGAAATAGAGATGACTGTTATAACTAGTGACAAAACCTCATTTGTTCTAGTGTACCCTCATACTCAGGAAAACAAATAAGTCAAATCTAACAAAAATCCACTAAACTATAGTCCCAGATTAACACCATTTTTCCCCGCCACTTAACTTTCTGCTACTTTTCACAGAAGCACTATCTGTGAAAAATTTATGAATTGTCACAGCACCTAACTTGAATACATTTAGATGTTTTATTTTTTTCACATGTGACACTTTTCATTGACATTTTACCAGGTGAGGTGGGTCAGTAGCAACATAAGAAATTAAATGTCTGTTTGAAATGGTTACTCGGGTGGTAAGAAGTAAGAAAACCTAGAGAGTTGGTATAAGCACATGATCAATAATTGTCAGTAACATTTAATTTGCATTTTAGGAACTGCAATGAAAGTAGGTAATATAAGTGTCACCTCTATGATGGCAAATATATGTGAATACTTGTTAAGTATTTTTGTAATGTTTAAAAATCTGTAAGGGAAATGTTATGTTCAGCATATATGACCTAGCCCATTTTCACCTATAATAAGCACTTACATTAACAGCAAACACAGACTTTCTAGTTGCTGGATCCTAAAGATAGAACCGCCCTCTATAAGATGAGAAATTTATGCTGGCTTGGTAAATTAGTTCTCTAATGTGACCTTTATGCAGGTCAGACATGGTTGTTCTTGACTTAACCATGACTATACAAAATTGAGGTTTCTGGGACACAAAGCTTCGAATAACATTTACCAAACAAGATCTTGATTGTTAATATGTTTCCTGTACGTATCAGGTAGCCCTGACCATCTGCCCTCAGAATTCAGCCAGCTCAGCAGATGTCCAACCCACTACAAATTAGAAGCTAGTCTCATGTGCTTTTGGGGAAGCAAGACAATTGTCTGAGCTTGATCATTTCTGAATGAGCTAATTATGGAAGATTTACACGGGACTATAAATTCCTGTCCCCCTAAACTGATATTGCAACAGATAAAATAAAATCTAGCCTCACCCTAATTCAAGCAACCTATCTCCTAAGGGTGCTTCATTTTCCATGAAAGAGTCTGGATCCTTGTTCTTTAATGAATAGAAGAGGTGAATAGAAGATATAGAAAGTGGCAGAATAGATGGTGAAATATATGTACAATACATCATGTATTACTTGTTTCAAGGTCATGTTCCTTTACTATGACTGTAAATAAAAGGAGTTGAAGAAGCTTCTTCTGGATTAATATAGTTTTAGGTCCAGAATCCCCTCTTTATGTGTATCCATGGTACACAGCTCTTTGGTCACTGAAATGGGCCCGGAACCCAGTTTTCAGCAACCTTGACTATGGTCTTTCTCATGTGGCAGCAGTGTTCATATCTGGCTGCATATTCCAGCCACCTGGAAGCTTAAAACAAACAAAACAAAACATCGCTTTGATTCAATTGGACAAAGGTGGAAAACCAGTCACCAATATTTTTAATAATAATCTCCAGGTGTTTCTAATATGTAGGCAGCATTGAGAAACACAGTTCCAACAGATTTGGTTAATATATATGAGTTACAACAGCTAAAGTTTAAATGAATGCCAGCAGGCACAGTGGATGTCTTTAACAGGTAAAATTCTGTGAAAGGCTCAGCCCAATGTTAATAATTAATGATAGATATGAAAATCTTCTGTAAATTATAAAGTTCTACACAAGTACGAGGTGTTTTATCATCATCAATGAATGCATCCTCAGAGCATCTATGCTGGTGGTTGTGGTCTTTACCCTTAAGAGGTTGCAGCCTAATAGTTTACAATCTGAGATGGTCATTTGTTTCCAGTAAATGTGTCTGAAGAATAGCAGAGTAATTGTGGTCACCTTGTTAGGTCAGACAGTCCAATGCCACATTGCAGACTGCAAGGCAGCCAGGGGTTAATGAACAGCAGCAATCATGATTCAAGTTAAAAACCAGGTTGCCTGCTCCAATTTTTTTCTAAGAAACTTCTTTTAATGAAATTTTAAGAAATATCAAAGGGTGAAAAACAGAATCAGTGATAAAGCTCTCAAAGGATGACAAGTTTGTTCATCATAACGCAACATGCAAAATTCAATCTCATGAACTCCTTTGTAATGAAAAACCAAAATAAAACAAACAAACAATCAAACTGGGAAAGGTATTCATGACAAATACTGCAAAGGGCCACTACAAATATAACAAAAATGTCACACTAGTTAAGAAAAAAATTGCAATCCATAAGCCAGTAAAAGGCAAACAGAAATGAGTTTCTCTTCAAATCATGTAAATCTGTTGCCTGTTCCAATTTTTAAGGGCTCTCACACAAAGAGAAGTGAAGAAACCAGATAACCAAAAATCACTTGTGAATTTCAAGTAGAGGTGGAGCTCCCATGTAAGTGTTCTAGTTACATCAAGAAGATGGTCAAAACTCTAAAATGATTTCCCATTTAATTACTTTCATTCTGAATGAGCAGCTATTTCAAGGGACCAATATTGCCTCAAACAGCACAAATGAATGTCTAAAGCACACAACTCAATTAAAGATGAGAAATGGTGGGAGACAGCAACTCCTGCCTCTGTAGGCACAATTTTTCATTTGGAAATATAATTTGAGCTTGATAAAAAGTAGAGTTACTCTTCACTGTTATGAAACTTATGGGGGCTGGGGTCAGAGTCATCTGAATTTTACAGATAAACATATCATCAGGCTAGGTCTTGCATGAGTTTTAGAAGTGAAGACATTAACACAAAGAGGTTATGAGCCTTGTCCAAGATTACACACAGCAATGGGTCAGAGCTGGGACAGGAGTCCAGCCGTAGTATTCTTCCTGAGGTGCCACCTCCATCATGTCCATGAGGACAAAGAGATTCACCGAGCGGCTCATCTAAAAACAGCAAGGACTTGTGATGCATTAAAGCTCAGATTTGATTTGTGAACCTATTTATAGGTAATCTATCACATACACTGTACTAATTATGTATGAAACCCCACAGTTTACCACTTATTCTCACTTTTCTTTCTGTAACAGAGTAATTCTCTCACCATTCCCTCACTCTTGATTCCCAGGAGTTGTCTGAGGCTGCTAATTTAAATAATCTGGCAATTTGCTTTCGCTGTTTCATTTTATCCCAGTGTTTAGATGTATTGGGTTGGCAAAAAGTCCGTATGGTTTTTTTTTCATAAAATAAAAGGCATATTTTTCATTTTCATCAATAACTTTATTGATTTGGATACTTTGAGTATGTGAAACCATTTGGTCCAGGGTTTTGTTTGGTGGGAGTTTTTTGGTTACTGCTTCAAGTTCACTAGGTGTAATCTGTCTAGTCAGATTCTCTGATTCTTCCTGAAGATTCTATGTTTCTAGGAATTTATTCATTTCATCCAGGTTGCCTAGTTTATTGGCATATAGTCATTCCTAATATTTTGTTACAATCCTTTGTATTTCTGTGGTGTCAGTTGTTATTGATAAGTTTTTTTTTTAATGCATGCTGATACAACAGCTGTCAAAATGCAATCTAACAATACAATCTAACATAATTGTTTTAAATGAAGTTAAAGACAACTAAGAGCTACTAGAGCCATTTTACGGAAAAAACAAACAAAAAAAAACAACTTTTTGGTCAACCCACTATTCCAGTTCTGACAACTGTTTTTTTGCCTTAAACTATCATTCCATTCCTGGTTTGAGTTCCACACACCCATAAATTCAGAGAAACCATTTCACCTCCCTTGTAATATCTCAGAGTCTTATAAAAGGCAAATGTTCTGACAAGTGTTTCAGGTCCATTTCTCCCCAACCCTACCCCTCGCCTCACTTCCACTTCTCTGCTCCACCAGTCCAGCTTTTATTATCCCGTTTCTGCCCATTAGAAAAGACCTCATCCCTGATCTCTTGCATGTACGTATCTGGCAAATGATTATTCACAGAGCACTTTAGATCCCGGTTAAGGGCTGACAATGGCACTCTGGAGGAAATCCAGATGCCTAGGTGTGGCCTTGAGGGCTGTACATTTCCCTTCACACCTAGTACAGGAGCAAGAACATAGACCGGAAGCCAGAGGACTGAGGGCTGACTTTCTGCTGAGATTCTCCAAGCAAGTCACTCGCTACTGTCAGCTTGGTGCTCCGAGTGCCTCATTTCTCAGCTATGACGTTAGAACAAATGCAGCCCCAACAACAGGCTGGTTATCTGGTTGGAGCAAAAGATGTAGGTGAGGCGCCTGGAGTGTGTGCTCCCAAATCATGCTCTAACAGTAACCTCTGGCCCTAGTTATGTGGCCCCAGACCCTTCTTTATCCTATCTCATACTTTAACTTGAGCTGTTCTCTTTGCTGAAATTTTCAACTTCTTTGTTAAAGGTGGACTACCACAGCAATTTAGAATATAGCCCTTGGAGTCAGATTGCTAGCATTCTGATTCTACTATGTAGTTTAAGGCAAGTTAATTACTTGTCTGTGCCTCAGTTTCTTTATATGTAAAATAAAAATGATTAAAATGGTATCCACTCATATTATTATTGTGAGGACTCTATGAGTTAATAAACATAAAGTCCTTAAAACAGTGACTGGTAGAGAAATGTTCAGCAGGTGTTAGTTTTTACTAGTAGTAATTCAAGTTCTTCACTTTGTTGAAGATCCCCAGGTGCTTCAACTTCTCCAGAAAGCCTTTCCTAACCAACTCTATATCTTAGTTTCCATTGCATTTTCTGATCTCAATAAACGTATGTTGAATAGCACAGTCCTGTTATAGTGCATTATACTGCCTTGTTCTTTGGGCATTTAATGTTGGTATAACTATATCCTCAAGTAAGTTTTAAACTCCTTGGGGGGGCCCATAAAATCATGTCTTCTACCTACCTATTCACCTTCGTCCCCACACCCCTCCAAAATTTAAGTGTGATATTTTTCTACCATTACCTTCCTTTCTGGAATGTGACTGGAGACTTCCCCTGGCCCTTCCACCCAGTCTGCCTGTCTAGGAAGAGGCTGGACCATTAGTCACACTGTTGGGCAGGGTTTAAAATCATCCCTATAGTACCGGAGACCTATCTAGAACTTTGAAGCTACAGTTAGTACAATGTTTTGCCCTCTCAATCTTTGAATATTTATTTATTTATTTGAGAATGCATTTGTCATTCCCTTAGATTATAAACTTCTTTGGGGAAAAGGACCAATTCCTATTCATTTCTTGTGCCTACCTTCCTTCTACCATGCCTCCAGGTCCTCAATAAATATTTGGAAGTGCAGTGGGTTAATAATATGGTGTAACAGGGATGTGACTTTGCTCTTGGTAATCCTCACTGTCACCCAGCCCTTCCATCTTCAGTAAAGACATTCATTATCTGAGAGATGTCATTATAGTAAAAAAGCAGAACTCGTATGTTCATTCTTAGCTCTGGAGTTTCAACAGTTTTAGCTATCCAGGATTCAGAGCATAAAATTTATGCCATAAACTAAAGACATAAATTAGAGACAGTTTCTATAATTTCTCCTGGTTACTCCCAAACTAGATAAAGTTTCCATAAGCTGGGGAGGTATAAAATAGGGAAGGAAGAAAGAGTTACAAGACACCGGAGGGTGGGGAGGAAAAGGGAGAGGACACTGCTTTGAAAGGCCATGAATAGTTGGAGGGATGGGTGATAGAAGTGCCAGGTGGGGTAGGCATATGTAATTCATGGATTAGGTAGAAACTCTCCAAGTTCCCCTGAACCTAATATAGCTTGGGAGGAAAGGCTGTAATAAGTAGTTGGCCAGAAAATCCTGAGCCAGCCTACAAGGTTTCTGTGCCTAGGGGAATAATGTAACTGAGAGAAAATTGAACCCAGGAGGCCTAGCTGTGCAAAGACAGCAGCCTTCTAAGTGAAGTAGATAGGAAGTGATGCTGTCTTAGCAAATACCAGTGAGGACAGATGCTCTTCTGACATCTATTAATACCTTGAGGTTTAGATGTTCCCATGGGATTTATATGTAACCCTGGAAAGTGGAGGGAGGCCTCTCCTTTGTAACTGGGGACTAAAAGTATAAATTAACTTCATTACAGAAAACTAAAATTACATTTCTTCAATTACTGAGTATGTGAGCTGAAATTCTTACCTGCTACACAAATTAAAAATAAATTTAAAACTGGTGCAGCCACTGTGAAGAGCAGTATAGAGTTTCCTCAAAAAATTAAAAATGGAACTGCCTTATGACCTAGCAACTCCACATCTGTGAATGTATCTGAAGAAACCCAAAACATTAATCCAAATGAATTGCAGAGTTATTTACAATTGCCATGATTTGGAAACAGTCCACGTGCCCCTCAGTAGATGAGTAGATAAAAAAGCTGTGGTACATTGACACAGTGAAATACTACTCGGTAATAAAAATGGAGGAAATCTTACCTTTTGTGACAGCATGGATGGACCCAGAGAGTATTATGCTAAGTGATAAAAGCCAATCAGAGAAACACAAGTACCATGTGATTTCACTTATATGTGGACTCTTATGAACAAAATTAACAAACAAATAGAAACAGATTCATAGATACAGAGAACAGACTGACAGCTGGCAGAGGGGAGGGGGCTGGGGACTAGGTAAAATAGGTGAATGGATTAAGCAAAAGACAAAAACAAAAACAAAACTCATACACACAGACAACAGCATGGTGATTACCAGAAAAAAAGGGGGATAGGAATAGGTAGAAGAGGATAAAGGAGGATAAGTGGTGACAGAAAGAGACTTGACTTTAAGTGGTGAACACACAATATACTATACAGATGATGTGTTATACAATTGTACTTTGAAACCTATATAGTATTAACCAATGCCACCACAATAAATTCAATAAAAAATTTTTAAATAATAAATAAATAAGTTTTAAAATTTTTCTTGAGATAATCACTCCATTTGGGCACTAAGTAAGAATTTGAAAGACACAGTGGCTATCCTTGGTATAAATATGAGACAAAAACGGAAGGAAGGAGAGAGGAATGGAAAGGGAAAAGTATATATGTAAGTGAAAATACTAAAGTTGTCACTTCTCCTATTATTTTATTTAATTACTCGGTTAATATCTGTTCAACATCTACTTTATGCCACCATGCTCAGTGCCTGGTTTGGGGAAGCATGAGGGATTTGAAGGGGATGATGAATTTTTAATTTTTATTCTTCATTATGTCTTCACTGCTGTGCCGTGAAGATAAAGTTATGCACCATTTGCTCCTAAAAAGAGAAAGAAGAAATGAAGAAGAGCATAACTGAAGATCTAGTGTGAAGAAACCAGTGTGGCTGGAGTGCGAAGAGTACACGGTGAATAGCCATGCTGGGCCCTGGACTTCAGCAGAGTAGAAGTTCAATTTCATGCACTTATATATATGGTGCTCAGACTGCAGATTCACATCTAGTACAGAAACTAGTTTTCAAGGAAATGGACATTTAGTATCAATCTCCAGGTGAAGTATGCGGATGCTTAGGTAAGAATAGTGCAGCACCTGTCCACATTCACTACATTTTAGGAACCAATAGCCAGAAACAATATAGAAATCAGCAAATATTACCTGGACTTCCCTGACACCCCCAGAGACTTAGTTGTTAAAAATTTCTCAGCACACCACTGTTCTCCCTCCATACTCTCACAATTGTAGGTTAATTTGAAAGTCAAGAGTTTCGTTTTAAGGACTCTGGTAAATTTTATTCTCTGCTTTGCATGTTGGTATACCAAAATCATTGACTTCCTTATTTTACATGCCTTGTTATCAGTTGACATCTTCTAAACCTAATGGATAACCCATTAAAAATGAGACAACCAGTAATTATGTGCTTATGAAGCATTCTTGCCAAACAAATAAATTTGAAAATATTTAGGCTTCTATGGCTAAATACCAGTTTACAGGTAATATGAAGAGTAGAAAACAAGTTAATGACACAACAATGCAGGAAATTATACAGAACCAATGACTCACTTTTCCTAGCAGATCAATGTCATAAACAGGGGTGGGGGGCTTAGGGAACTATTATACAGTGGGAAAAAAAGATTTAAAAGCCACAATCACCAATTTCCGTGTATTAAGGAATATGAACCTAACTGGGATCCAAATTCCAACTAAAACAATAAAAAAATATGCTTGAGACAATCAGAAAAATTTCCCCATAGAATGAGTATTATATGACATTGGAAATTATTGTCACCTTCTGAAGGGCAATATAGTCAATAATATTGTGATAAGTTTGCATAGTGACAGACGATTACTAAAGTTAGTGTGGCAATCAGACTGTAAGCTATATAAATGTCAAATGATTATATTGTACACTTGAAACAAATATAATGTATACCAATTATACTTAAATAAAAAATAAATATTTTCTAAATAGAAGGAGCTACTGTCATGTTTGTTATATACGATAATGGCATAATATTTATTTATTTATTTATTTTTAGGAAAGCAGATCTTTATTTACAGTATTCCAACCTGGGGGGTGGGCTATGAACATTTTACCTCAGAACCCTGTTCTCCCATGAGACCCAGCACTTCCCTTGCTCCCCAAAAGGCTATAAACCAAAAACAAACCCCAAAGTTCCCCATCCCTTATATGTCAGCTCTCTTTTTCAGGATCTGGGGTACGATGTCATAGACTTCATATAATAGTCCAGGAAAGCATGTGCCATGTTGCACTGGATTATGGTGAAGTCCAATAAACGTAAGTCCCAAGAGAATCCTCTCCTCATGTAAAAGTTCAGAAAGTCCAGGTCTGCAAAGCAGACTCCTTGGTGGCTTTGTAGTCAGCTGAAGTGGGCACAATTAAAGCAGCAGCAGACCTGCTTTTTTACTAGCCTGGGTCACATGGCCGAATTATCCCTACGAACTATATAGCTGCTCCTTCCTTCTCTCAGACCACATGGCTCTCTCTCTACTTCCTTACAAACCGCATGGCTCTCTTAAATAGTTATATTTTAAAGAGTCCTTATTGTTATAGATGAATAATAAAGTACTTTCAAGTGAAATCATATGTTCGAATGGTTTCTTTCCTTATAAAAAATTTCAGAAAAAATGTAAGAAGGCAGGTGAAGCAAAAGTTACAAAATTTTGACAATTTTTGAAGATAGATAATGGATCAATGGGATTAATTATTCCCTCTAATTTTGTATATGTGTAAAATTTTCATAATAAAAAAATTTTAAGTTGCTTCATTTAAATGTTAATAGTTTTTCTTGCAGTTGGCCTTAATCTTTTTTTAATGCAGCATTAGATAGGTTAATATCCATTAATAGATTAGTATTATTTTGAAATCCTCAAAGTAGGTATTCCATCAATGTCATCTTTTCTGGTTTTCCTCCCCGAGCCCCTTTCTTGTTTTCCATATGGATTAGCAGCACACTGGGTTTTCTGCATAGTATTTGGTCTGGACTATCCGTCTCCATGATCCTGGACTGCCCACATCTATTTTCCTACATTGGATTCACTGTCTCCCTCTTTGTCAACAGATTCCCTCATTTTACCTGCTCCAGTTGCTTTCTAAGAAAAAATAAGTGTGAAATAAATTGGATTTGGCTTGATATTTTCTCTCTTGGAATTTTGGGAGCATTTCTCCATTTACCTGTACTTCTAGCCTCCTGCCTAGGTGTTAAGGAGCTTAAGGTTATCTTGATTTTCATTTTTTCCCTTTTTTGATGATATTAGGTTCTTCTCTTTATTCCTGTTGTTACAAAATGTCTCAGCATATGCTGTAAGGTTCAATTTTTTCAATTTATTATGTTGGGCCCTTGTGACTGATAGGTCTGGGACGTTTTTCTGGTTTCATTTGTTAAAATCTTACATTTTCTCTGGGATCTTTTTCTGTGACTCT
Organism: Furipterus horrens; assembly: GCF_987537825.1. NCBI lineage: Eukaryota > Metazoa > Chordata > Mammalia > Chiroptera > Furipteridae > Furipterus > Furipterus horrens. The sequence goes on from NW_028327171.1 coordinate 92,608,295, forward strand.
TATTCATAAGATAGTGGACTTATTAATCCCAATTTAAGAAATTTATTTGGAGAACTTCTGTGTGGGAGGCAACAGGAAGAAATTCAGGGAACGCTGGGTCAGGGAGGATGTCAGACAAGATTGCTAACCTGACCCTGGTGAAGAAGAGAGTGAGAAAAGGTTGAACAAAAGTGTCCTAGACACTCCTTAAACCTACCATTGTGGACAAAGCCTGCAGGGAATCCGTGGGCCAAAGTCAGCTGACAAAGGAGTCCCCTGTCTTTTAGGAATGAATTGGCCTTATTATTTCTGCTGCACTCACTCATTGGTGGTCTTCTAAACTCAGGCATGAACTCAATGCAAGCACAGTGATGGATCTCAAAGTGAGGCATCTGGGGCCATGGTCAATTATTTGCCTTCCCTGGTAGTCTGAGGGGCCAATATCATGGCTGCTACCATAATTACATTTTAAAATCATGTGATGTTGACCATGTCCAGCATGAAGCAGCTAGAGGAGCTTGAGACCTTCGCCCATTGTCCTTTACAAGATTACAAAGGGTCTTAATATCTGAGAGGGAGGGATAGTTATTTTTTACGAACCATGGGTATGGACTTGGGGGGGGATGCTGGGGGAGGGAGATACTGGGTGGAGGGGAGTAAAGGGGAAAAAATTGGAACTACTGTAACAGCATAATCAATAAAATATACTTAAAAAAAATAAAATAAAATCATGTGATGTTGAATGTGTTTGTCCATGTACTGTGCCTGGAACAGTGTCAGGGACATTACAAGCACTCAGAAAGCATTAACTATACTTATTGAGTGCCAAGGAGAAGCCTGCAACGGTGGGGGGTTAGCCAAAGGAATTGTTATAAACTTTATATGCTAAACTTCAGAATCTATTTACCTTCACTTTGTGCACTATTCAAATATGTTTGGTTAATTTGAGGACAAGTCAAACCCAGGTTAGAAATGCAGAGTAAAAAGAGATTGGAAGCCTATCAATACTATGACAATTAGAAAGTTGGGAGAGACACAGCAGACTTCCGGCCAAGATGGAGGCCTGGACTGACACGCTCCATCTCCCTTCACAACTAAGAAGGCATACAACTACCGCAAAACCAGAAATAACCAGAAGTTACAGAAAAGAAATGGAAGTCCAACGTATGAAGTTATAAAGAAGTGGTGCTCATCTGGATGGGTAGGAGGGATGAAGCTGGGGTGGAGAGGTCAAACTGTGCTGGTTGTGGCAGCTGTGGCAATGGTGGTGGGACAGCAGTAAGCACAGACACCCATATTTAAGGGGAGGCTAGAGCACCCCCAGCTGCACACCAGACCCGTCAGTTTGCAATTCTAACACCGGAGGCAGACCCCCATTGCCTTGGACTGTGAGGCCCAGAGGGTTGGGAATGGAGGAGGAGGCTCCCGGTCTCTCAGTGGAGAGTGAATGGCAGGAATCCATCTTGGACACCCGCCCCCACACAAAATGCCACAGAGTGGTGAAAAAGGTCACCTGGTGGTGACGAATGCATGGGGCTTCATCCCCTATAGCATAGGAGGTGGGACAGCCCCGCCCACGAAGCAAAGGTTAACACAAAACTGTCAGGATGGCACAGATCACGATAGAGATTGAGGTGATGAAGCTGACCAGACAACAAATATCTAATCTAATGAAGCAGCAGATAGAAAATCTCTCTGAGGCACAGTTCAGAGCTTTGGTTATACAAATGCTTACAGACCTAACAGCAGATCTTAAACAAGATGGGGAAGGAATGAAGGCTAGTCCTGCTGAAATGAACAAAAACACATATGAAACTAGTGGTGAGGGAAAGAAAACCAGGGATCAAATCAACAAATTGGAACATAGGGAAGGAACAATAAATCAACCAGTGCAGAAAGAGAAAATGAAAAGTAAGAAAAATGAGGAGGGGCTCAGAATCCTATGGGACAGTTATAAGCGGGCCAACATCTGAATCATAGGATTGCCAGAAGATGAAGAAGAGGAACTAGAAATTGAAAAATTATGTGAAAAAAATAATGAAGCAGAACTTCCCTAACTTGGGGAAGGAAATAGACTTACAGATCCAGGAAGCACAGAGAGTTCCAAAAAAACTGGATCCAAGGAGAACCACACCAAGACACGTTATAATCAAAATGTCAAAAATTAAGGATAAAGAGAGAATCTTAAAAGCAGCAAGAGAGAAGAGAATTACGTACATAGGGGTCCCAATACGACTATCCGCTGATTTCTCAAAAGGAACTCTGCAGGCAAGAAGGGACTGGCAAAAGATATTCTAAATAATGAAAAGCAAAAGCCTGCAACCACGATTACTCTATCCAGCGAAGCTGTCATTCAGAATAGAAGGGCATAGAAAGTGCTTCCAGGACAAAGTAAAACTGAAGGAGTTCATCTAAACCAAACCACTGTTATATGAAATGTTAAAGGGACTTGTTTAGGAGAAAGAGAATCAAAACTATGAACATTAAAATGGAAACTGTATCACAACAACCAACAACAGGAGCTAGGGAATCGAAACAAAGGCAAACTAAGTAGGCAACGAGAGTGGAAGAAGAATTATAGGAATGGGGAACATACAGGGGGGAGGTCAGCAGGGAGGGGGAAGGGGGAGAGGGAGGGAGATGGTACAGGAATTAAGAAGCATAGTAGGAGGGAGTGGAGTAGACAGGAAGATGTTGAGAAGAACTACATGCACAACCAATGGGCATGAAATAAGGGGGGGGACAACTGGAGGGAACAGGGTCACTGGGTGGAGGGGAACAAAGGGAAAAGAATTTGGGACAACCGTAACAGCATAATCAATAAGGCATATTAAAAAAAAAGTCGGGAGAGGTGCAGTTGACAGCAGGAAAAGAGACAGAAAAACAATAAAAATCAAGCACAACAAAAGCTCATATTTTCAGGATTTTTAACATTAGGAAACTTAGCCCCAACAACTTCAGTAGGCATAGGTGCTTCATAGCATTTCATAAGTGGAACAATCAATGTTCATGATAATGAGTGCTGTCAAGAAAATATTTTAGCAGCACTTTGAGGAGGCAGGAAAGTATGAAATGCACTTTAGATGATTTCTATCCACAGCAGTTAAAAGTGCAGAGGAGCTCCTCAGGAAAAGCAAATCCTCCAGGATTCTGGACAGCTGATAGTTTTATTAAGCTAATTAAATATCTGGATTTTTAGTATTCCTGTGCATAGTTGCATATCATTTTAATTATCACTTGATAGTGAACAATCATTACCCTTCTCATTTTATGACCTGATTTTTATGTCGCAATCCCCCTTCCACATTGTTTGTAATCACTGCCTAGGTGCACTTGCCTCCTAAGCAAACATCAAAACCCTGTGATAAATCATGAACACCAGCTGAGCTGCCAAGTCACTTAAATTGAGCTCCTGAGACAGGCTTGGCTGTTCCTTAACTGTCACCGAGAGGATTCTCACTCCAATGGCACACACCCCAAGCTGCCTGTTTGGACGCTGGCTGGCCCTGCTTCCCCGGCAGCCAGCTTCACTCTGACAGCACTTTCCTGCTCCTTCCCAGCACTGCTTTTCGCATGTTCCTGCTCTCGCACATGAACCACTGACGCGTTGGTGCTTCCACAAACATTGGCTGACAAGATCACTCTTTTGGAATATGTCATTGAGACCTTTGAAGAATAATCAAAGAGCTTGATGGTAGCTCAGCTTCTAACCTCTCAGGAGCACTGTCAGAGCCTGAGAAGCTGTTGTCTAGAACACCAGACTTCGTTGTGAAATGGGGCTGCTTACAGCAGGAACAGTGGGACAGCAGCAGCCACACAAAGAGTGAAAGAGAATGACAGTGAGAGAGAAAGAGAGAGAGAGAATGCCCTGAGACATACTCACATAAGCAGAGACAAAGAGAGCAACACGCAACGTGCACGTGTAGTATCCTGTCTCAGTCAGTTCCCGCTGCTACAAAAATTACCATAGACTGGGTAGTTTAAACACTAGTTTTTTAGGTTGGGAAGTCCAAGATCAAGGCACAGGCAGATTCCCTGTCAGGTGAGGGCCCACTTCCTGGTTCATTGACAACTGTCACCCCACTGTGTCTTCACATGGAGACGAAGTGAGAAAGCTCTCTGGGGGGTGTCTCTGTAAGAGCACTAATCTCACTCAGGAGGGCTCTGCCTTCATGGCCTAATCACCTCCCAAAGACCCCACCTCTTAATATGATCATATTGGGGTTTAGATTTGAACATCTGAATTCGTGGTGGTGCTTTCAGTCTATAGCACATCCAGAACATAATTCAGAATTAAGAACAAAAGCAGAAACTTCCTCATTTTCTCGTGGATATCTAAGCTCCTTGGGGCCTAAGCTCTGCTTGCTTGCAATTGCACTAAGTAAAATTTATGAGAAAAACACAGAAATGCTACACAGGCAGTGCTTAATGCATGTTTGATAACTAAGAACAAAAGACAATAATGTTCAAAAGAAATTTGTTCCTCATGTTGGTACAAGGATTAAAATAGCCATTAATTTTGCACAGGTTTTATTTTCCCCAGTCATTGGCTATTAACTCCTTCTAAATCATCTGCATTTTGGCTTTGGAAAAGAACTCAAAGGGATGTGCTAGACTGCATACAGCCTAATGGACAGCCAGTTATTTTAATTGTATTAAATTCATTATCTCTTCTTTCTCCTCTATTATCATGCACAGCCTTACAATGTCATCTGGTTTTCTATGAGTGCTATTTCTCCCTTCCCTTTTATTCTAGATGGCATCAGCGCATTTTGAAATACACAGATCTATAGGTAACGATAACTAAAATGCACAAGGAAAAGCAGATAGGAAGAACTTTAGTCTGGTATTTTAGATTACTTCTATTGTCTCATTTTTTTCTATTTCATGTTTTCTTTTCTCATCTTTATATTTTTTTCAAGACATAAAATTAAATGTGCTGCAACTCCTCAGGAATGAGTACATTTAGGATAATAGTTGAATGACAATCTTTAGAAATTAAAAATTATCTGAACTTAAAAGTATGAATAGTTTTGTTTTTCCCTCAAACTAAATTGGTCAGATATGAAAAATTATAAAGCATTCCAACTTTTGATTTGAGCATGAACAACATGTTGGCTAATTTGTATTGATTTTATCTGCCAATCTAGATGCAATTATACTTTAAAAAGCAGATTTCTGTAATTTGCTTTTCTATAAAATGTCACCGTTGCATTAAATACTTTGAAAACAGTCTTTGTAAATCAATCTACACTTATTAGATTTGTTTAAATGATAGCATTAGAATTCCATGCTGAGATTTAATTTGGTTTTAAAATAACTCCCTACATGCAGATCACTTCCAAGGGCGGAGAGGCTAGTTCCCAATTATTTTCATGCCGTCAGTGCTAAATGTGTTTAATAACTCACTTCCCTACAAGCTGTGGGTTCTCTGAAGACTTCCCCATTCAGAAGGATGCACACATTTTACCTCAGGCTATTTTACATTAAAAAAAAAAAAGGCAAAATGAAGAACCATAGCCAAATGAAAAGTAAAAGTTCTTACCTTATTCATGTCAAAGGTACTATAGACTTGTTCAACATGTTGACTGGCCTTTTGATTTAGACCCTGCAGACCCAAGAGTGTCTTAAATTCATGCAGTGTTTGCAGGCCAGATGGATATTCCATCATAAATTTTCTGTACCACACATAGGTCTCTTTAGCAGGAATCGTTGCCAGGCCATCAGCTATAGATTTACTATTGCCCATCGTGACTCAAGTCTACAGTAGGGTCTGTCCATATTTAGTCCCTCACTCTTCACTAAAACTTGAGGCTAATACATGCCCTTCGAAAGCTACTCTAAACCTCTTACAGCTAAAGACTAAATAAGAATAGAAAGCCACTGAGATGAACTCATCTGTAGTTTTAAGACGAGGTCATTTGCCATTAACTGATGGGATTGTGCTAACCTGCTATTTAGAGATACAGTTTGCTGTGAAGGACAGAGGTAATAATTTAGAGGGTAATCATTGCTGTATTGTTAGCCAGAAATTCTGCCTACATTACAGAGTCACACAGTGGAGTCTAATGGAAGAACTTGGAATTGCAACCAGGAGGCCTGGGTTTTAGGCTTTGCTTGCCATTTATTAACTACACTGAAACATTCCTTAGTTCTCTAGTCTGTTTCCCCATCTGTAAAACAATAGCAAGAGTATCTGCCTTTTCAGACTTAAATATTGTGAAGATAAATTTAAATGAAAAACATTTTTTAAAACCATGTGGAAATTATACACCCTGAATATTGTTAAATTAAAGGAAAGTCATTCAATCCATAACTACTAGATGATAAAAGGCAGGTATTAATTTTCCAATGTCCCACATTAGGGAAAAGAAGGGCTTCTTTGGAGGAAGGTGTATCAGGTACCTCTCACCTGTCCAAAACCCTTTTGCCCACTATACTTAGCTTGGGCTGAGGGAAATATTTTAGGTTTCCTCCCTCTCAGACCTCTGGGTCCTTTCTGTCCAAGCCATTAGGACAGAAAAGAGAAACCACTTTTAAAGTGAAGCCCACAGACCACCCCATTCTTCACCAACCCAGCCAATTAGTTCAGCCAAACCGTTGAGTCTCGGGAGGCAGCGATGCAGACAGGATTAAGTGAGGCCTACATGTACAGACAATCACTCAGGTAATGAGATCTTAGGCTTATGCCTTTGAAAACAGAAAACACATGTTAATTTATGCAACATAACCCACAAACAAGTCTCTAAATCTGTAAGACTGTCTTATTGGAAAGACATCCAGTTGCAAGGTGTTTGACATTCTTCTCGCCTGTAGATTAAGCATCTTTGATGATGCCACAGACCTGGTTTAACTTACAAATGAAACTTTAAATGAAAAGAAACTTTAAAAACAGTTAGCTGCACTACTTTATAGTCTGCCATTGAGCATTGATTTTTTTTTTTTTTTTGAGTGATGTGTTTTAACCCTGTTGCCAAATCTGTTGCCCCCAGAATACAACAAGGATGCCAGTCTGTTAAACCAAGTAGGCCGTTGTCCGGGGACAGCCAACCGACCTGGAGTCTGCACGATCCTTCCCCATGTGGAAGGCCACCCTCCCCTCCAAACCCCAACTCTGATTAGGGATTTCTGGACCCAAGGAATCAGCTCGAGAAGCGTGAGATCATCGCCCATTGTCCTCTACAAGATTATAAAGGGTCTCAAGTCTGGGGGGGGAGGGGATGTTATTTGTTTTTATTGTTATAAAAAATTAATTAACCAATTTTAAAAATAATAATAATATAGGAAAGGGAGAATCCGGAGAGCTTGTATGCATGACCCATGGGCATGGACTGGAGGGTTGCGGGGGGATCGCTGGGGGAGGGGGTTGCTGGGCGGAGGGGAGCAAAGGGGAAAAAAATGGAACTATTGTGACAATAGAATCTATAAAATATACCTAAAAAAAAATTAAAGGAAAATCTATGTATATAAGAGGGAAATGGTAAAAGATAACCATGTTATTAGAAATAAAAAGAGTTGTAGATGTAGCAGGCAGAGAAGTGTGGTTTGCAGATAAAAGAACATATTGGACTGTGTCTTCTATCATTGTTCTTGCTTTTTATTTTTTTTTTAAGTTGTTCTGTCTTTTCTGTCTCTCCAGCATGCATCTACCCATGCCTTCTGCCTGCTAGTTTTACCCAAATCCAGTTCCCAAGCTGATCTTGTCTGAGCCAATTGCAATGGACTTGAGAACTGAGTGAACAGACCTATGAACTGTATCTATGCACCATTAATAGAAAAGAATTGCTCATGTGCTCCTCATGCAATCTCTCTACCAGCCATACTCAGGAGTAAGAAAATTATATTATTTCCACTTAAGGTCATCTGGTTCTAAGTATGCTTCTCTCCTAACCTTACCCCATCCCCCCCACCCCCAATTCCCACATGGACTCAATTTCATAAGTCCCTATTCCTTAGTGCTGATTACCTGTTTAAAACCCAGATTCCTCAAGAACTAGAGTCAATGGACCCTTAATGGAATTCTCTTGACAGAAAGTAGAGATGTTAGGGTGAATATAATTAATTTTGTATCAAAAGCACCACTGTAGATTTTCAACAAAAATTTTTGATTTCATAGGGTTATATACAAGTGCTCAATAAAGCTGTAGAAATTTGGAACTCATTCATTTTGTAGCATTACTTAAAATCATTAGAGTAGATGAGATAATGAGGACTCAGTCCTGGGGATTATTCAGTTAGGAATATCCTTTTAGAATCTTCAAAAACCATTCTCTAAAAATTCCCTCTTCAGATTTTTTCTAAATGTCTGCCAGAAGGATGCTCAGAGGCACTGACTTCTTATCACCATTAACAGCTATTAATCACCAATTTTTAGATTAAAGGAAGAAGAATAGTGATGATGGCAGAGAAAGGTAATGAAAGTTTTCAAGGGACCAGGAAAATCCCTTGTGAAAGAAAAACTTTCGGTAGGTCAAGAATACAAGGACATGAGATCCAGAAATCATACTTTTAAAAAATCTGCATAACGATTACTGTTGAGACGGGAAAAAATCTTTTAAGGTATTACAAGTAGTATGAGAATTCTTACATTGGATACAATATTGGTATCTAAAAGTCAGGAGTCTTGCTATATAGAACATTGACCACTTATAAGACAATGAGTGAAAAATATGGGAAAAGGCTTCATTTATAATAGGTCAAAGCATAAATCTAATTAATTACAATAAATGTAACTACAATGTGTAAAATGTATTTGAAGAAATATTTTAAATGCTAATATAGGGCACCAATGAAGACTTGAACATACAGAAAAGCATATTTTGTTTGGTCTTGGGTAGAAAGATGTAATATTAATAAAAGGCAATTCTCTTTACCTTACTATAATATCACCATAAACCCAACAAAATACAAATAAAATCTGAGGGTGAGTGGTGACTAAAAAAGCTAACTTGATATAAGTTTGAGTGAGAACTGAACATGCAAGGACACACAGGAAAATTCTGAAATATAAAATTACTGACTAGCCCTACCATGACAATACAGGCCTGACATAAGAAAAGAAGGGACAATCAAAGGAAAATGATGAAATTATATTTTTTTAGAACTTGGCCCAAATACAAATAGGAATTTACAATGCAATAGGTGGTTTGTAGATAGGTGAAGGGGAAAGATTGATTATTTAACTAATAATTCTGAGACAATATGTTACTATTTGGAAACACACACAAAGTTGGATTTTTAAGTTACTCCTTACACCAAAATAAATTCTAGGTGAATCAAAGTTTTATAATTATAAAAATCATTATAAGAAAATGAAGTATAATTTCTTTATACTTTTTGCATTGGAAAGTCCTCTCTAAATATGACTACAAAGCCCAGATGCCATAAACAAAAGAAAATTAAACCAAAAAAATTTTAAATCCTATATGGTTATAACCACCATAAAATTTTTAAATAAAAAGTTATGAGAAAATACATATGATGTAAAAAAAATAATAATTTCCTTCATATGAAAATAATTCCTGTAAGTCAGTGAGAGAATATCACCCAATAGAAAATGAACAAAGGCTTAAACTTAAAAATTCAAATGAATTTTAAACATCAAAGATTCTCAACCTTACAGGAAATATATGTTAAAGCTACAAGGCTATGCCACTTTTTTATCGATTTGATCAGCAAGATTAGAGAGGCTGAGTAGGTAAAGGTGTGAGGAAACATATGTGGGAATTTATATTAATAAAATTTTTATGAAGTGCTATTAGGTAATATCTATTAATAATAAAATATACATACTTTTTACCCAGTAATTCATCTTCTGAGATTTAACAGATATAACTGCATCTATGTGAAATGAAAGTATTTAAAAGAATATTTACTGTTGTGTGTATGTAAATCCAAAAGAATGGAGAAAATGAAAATATCTATTGATAACAGAAGAATTAAATAAATTTTGTTATGTCCATAGAATGGAAAAGTTAAAGATAATGAGAGCACTCTACATGTATGGATCCTGATATGAAATGATCTTGAAGATATATTAAGTGGAAAAGCAACAACATCTCTTGGTTGCTATTACATCCAGATTTATATCTACATAATAATTTATATGTTTTTATATATATTGGTTGTATCTGGATGGATCCACAAGTAACTGGTAAAAGTATGCTGCTTGAGGAGAGTAATTAAGTGGCTAAGCATAGGGTGAACACTTACAAGTTCTGAATTTTATACTATATGCATGTACATGAAATTAAAACTCCACAATTCCACAAATACATATTAAATGTTTATTGTTTTTTCCAAAGTTAGACATTTCTAAACAAACACATAAAAGAATCAGTTATCAAAGGAAATCTAAAAACATAATTCTCAACATATTTGTAATATGTGTTCACATTATACTTAGATTTGCTCTTTTACTACATATACTGTAGCTCAGAGTTTTTAAAGGATTTATTTTCTGCTTTATTTTTTGGCTGTAGTAGAGAAAGGGCATAACTGCCTTTTTCAACACAAGTTTCAGGAGGAGATAATTCTGTAGTCTTATGTATACTGATTATGAAAACCACTGTTTTCCAGTTTTTACACTGTTTTAAGTAAAAATAAAATTTAACACTAAATGAAATTTCTATCTTTTTTAACTGCTCACATGGGAATTACAGAACTCAAGAAAAAGTTTCTGAAACAACAGAAAGAGTTGGGAAATAGGACTGGAAATATGCAAATTTTAAATCACTCTCCATTTCAAAGTAGACAATTTTCTTAGTGTTAAACAGGATGAACTTCACAATAGCAAGTAAAAGGGGAACTATTCTTTGAAAAGAATCTTCCTTTTTCTTATTAGCATTTTAGAAAAGGGAATGTCTTTTCTGTTAGTTTTGAGAAGTATTTTTATTTTCTTTCTAAAGGGAGACTATCTTCTGTATCTGCAGTTCCTTGATTTAAAGTGTTCCCCAAAAGGAGATTATCTTCTTTAAGCAAAGCTTCTAAATGACTGTCAATCTGTTCCAGGTCTCCTACTGGACCTCCCTGCAAAAGAAAAGCAACAATTATCGCAGGGAAAGAAGCTACAGGGTTTATCCCTATAATCTGGGTGGCCTCTGAACAGTCTTCTCTATGATTCATGTAACAGTACAACCCACCTTGCATTTGAATACTGCTTTTAATCTTTTGAGATGTTTTCACATTTAATCTCATTTTATGCTTGCAAGTGGTAAAGACTTGGATCATTTTTTCTTTAGTGGAGGTTAATTTAATTTTTATTTTCCATCTACCTAATTATTTGTCATATCCCTCTAAACCCCTCCTCCAGCCTCATCTCATCTTTCTCTGTTACAGGAGCTCTTCTTGCATTTTAAAAATTCATGAATCTTTAGCCTTACAGGCTAAACAAACAAGTAGAAAAATTCTGATTTCTCTGTTTCTCCTCTTCCCTTTGCAGCATTTCCCCCGCAATGCTTGGCTTGCTGCCTTCCTTTGCTCCCTTTTCTCTCTTATCCCCCAGACCTCTGAGTTAGTTTCATGCCCTCCTTCCATGGGCTTCTTGATCCGTGAACAGCATATGCTCCTTCTTTACTGATGTAAATCTCATCTCTTGGGATCAACCCACTCCCTGACTGAGGTGATGGATAAGAGGATTTTTAGGAAGGACTTTTCAGAAATAATCCCAATTTTATTATTGTTCCCTATAAAGCACCACCCTGCTAGGTTCTCCATCCCTTATCTGGTTCCATTAAATGTGCTTCTGCTTTGCTCCATGTCCTAGATTTCTCCAGTCCTCTGTCAAGGCTGAAGCGTTTTCTGCCCCAGCTTTGTGACCGGGACTCTGTTCCTAAAGACAATCTTGATATTCACCTGAATTTCCAAATATTCACTGACCCTTAGGAACTCTCTGTCTGAGCCTTCCTGACACTGACCACTCTCAGCCTACTGGGTCTAGTCTAATCCTTGCGCTACTGCCCTCTACCTGCAGACTAGACTTCCGCCTAGAACTTCAGGTGGGTTCTTCATATGCCTGCCACATCTGCTTTTGGGTCCACATCACCTCAAGTCTGCTCTATTTCACTGCAATTGCTCTGGCAATCGGAGACAGTAAAAATGGAAATTTTACGTGGGGGATGAGAGTAAATACATTTGGGCAGTACCTCTCCAATGATACTAGACAAATCATTTCATATTCTGCAGGCTAAAGTCCTTCACCTCCTTACCAAACTTTGAGAATAAAGCAAATTAAATTAGTATAATTACCCTAACTATTTTGGAGTAGAGCCATGAGTTTGGCATAGAAAGAAGAGCAAATTATTATTCTTTCATTTTTTTTCTTAGCCAAACCTAACTTTGTTATTCTGAGAACCAACAATTTTTATGAGCTTTTCTGATAAAGAGTGATATTCAATATCTGTGATATAGAATTTCTTTCGTCTCTCTAGTTTTTCTTGTAAAACAACTATTATCACTGAAAATTTACCACATGCCAGGCTTCGTATTAGACCTTTTCACACAAAAATATTTCCCACCCTTTACAGCTACAAGAACCAAAAGGAGCTCCACCCACATCCCACTTTTACAGCAATAAATAAACTTGAATAACAGGCTTATTTACTATTGTTGATAGAACCACAAATATAATTTAAAAATAAAATATAATTATATTTTTATAATGAAACATTTTAACTGTTGCCTAGACAACCCAAGGAGAAGAAAGGACTTCTCTTTTGGCTATATACTTCAATTAAGCAAATATATTTTCTGCTTTTTACTTTGTATTCAATATAAGAGAAATCCCAGAGAAACCAAAGTATGTATTTCTTCGAAGGAGGAATGGACTATCAGCTTGAATGTTCACGGCCAGGACTGAAACCAGGCAGTATGGGTTCAAAATCCCTGTCTCTTCCCAAAGCCCTTACAGGCAAGACAAACCTCCAACCCGCTAGTCAGGGCTGTCTGTGGGATGTTCAGCTCCTCCCCTCTCACCTTGCGTGGCCCAGGAAGACCCTGTCTCTGTCCCAGATGAGAGTTTACTCTGAGGAAAATGCCATGTGCTTCCTGGTCTCGCTGTGGATTTCTCCATTTATTTCTAGCATTTACAGAAAGACTTTTCAATCTTGACTATATATTTTAATTTTTTATGTATTTTGTCTAACATTTCTATGAGCTATAGTAGAAAATGAACATTTCCTCACTCGTTCAATCTCAAAGAAAGCAATTGTTTATGAATTAAATTATACAAACAAGATGGACAATAATCCATATTTACATGATGTTTCCTGACCTCTCCAATCTATCCTCTAAGATTAGAAAGGTCAATTTTTACTTATATATTAGGGTAAAAATCAATTAATATAGTTTGCTTCCTGAAAAAATTCCAAAAAATTTTCCTACTGGAAACATGCTATTGAGGAGATTTGAGGGTAGTCAAACTATACCAACAGCACAAGCAAAGAGTCTGATTTTGTTAATAATAACAGAACTTTAAAAAATGTTCTAGTATATACTTTCAAAGTTCACTATTTATATAGTTTCAGTATCCTTATAGGGAGGGTAAGGGTTAGGTTAATGACTTGTCCAAAGTCAGTAAATGGATGATGATGATACAAGAAACTAGCTGAGTGCTCTTCCCACAAAGTATATTCCTACTACTCAAATAAAATCTCATCACTTACCAGCTGAAGTTTTTCCAACACTGCTGCCAGTTTTACACGAAGATTATTCAGTTTCTTTTCAATAATGTTTCTTTTTTGTTCACATTGCACCAGAGATATTTCATTAATCACTCCTCTTCTATTAGTATCATAGATAATAGACTGTGTGTGTTTCTTTAGTTTTTCTTCATATTGGGCCATGTAAACATTCTGGATCTGGGAATGTTTTTAAAACAGTTTTAATATATTTTAGAATTTTACTTTTCCCCTTAATATTAGAAAACAAGTTCATTTTTCAATTATGCACATATATACCAGGTATCAGTTCCATATGTATATACTATAAGTGGTCACATGGTCCATAAATGTAAGGAATTTACAATCTGATAGAAGAGGAAAAGAAAAGAAGAAAAATGTACAATAGTCCAGTATCTGTAATATAAGGGTGAGAGAGACACACCAATGCATTCCCTTGCTTTGGAATGAAGAAGGATCCCCTTAATGGTTGAATTTGTTCTCCCACCAGTGATATTGGATTATTCAAGGCACCAAGTGGGCAGGAACCCTCTCTCCACAGAACCAGTAACTCATAGACAATGATAAAACAGTCAGCCACCCGGGGCTTTTATGGCAGATAATGTCATGTTATTTATAACTCAAGTCTGTGGCATTTGAAAAGCACAGAAGCTACAGTAAGAGGAATTCTTGTTCTGTCATTCTCTTTGGGTTACTTTTCCTGATATAAAGAGTGCAGTCATATACGAGCACATACGACCCTTGCTAATTCAAGAGCTCTTGGTTGTTTTCAAGAGCCCATGTTGTGCTTGAGGCACTCACAGAGTAGAAACAGGTAATGGAAAGGCCAAGTGCTTCAATTTCAAAATGACATTAATTTCTTGTACCAGCGTTTTGAGAGGGCCAAAGGATAATCAGAAAAGAGATGCACGTCAAATCTTGTTTTGATAATCATTTAAATGGTTCTGTAATGAGATTTCTGTGCCCTAACATGACTGAGTTCCCAGGAAAATTATAAGGGGGCTTTATTTGTCTTCTGGGACTACCCTTCCCCTTGCCCCTCCTCCACCAGACTCCCTAATACGTGCAGGCCCTTCCCAGACATTTTCCACATGGTCCCCTTGCACTCATTGACCTCATTATGAATTTGTCCTCTTTCTATAAAAACTTTTAAACAAACAAAAATCCATACATGTATCAACTTCTGTTGAATAGGCATTCACCAACTATTTCCTAAATTCAAGGTATTGAATTTAACTATAGGTGATACAAAGATATGTAAGGTTCAGTCATTACCCTGAAAAAACTTCTAGTCTACAGGGTGAGATAATGTAAGTAATGCAAATATTATATCTTATGTGAGAAAGTGCAATTGTGGCCCCCAAGTAAGGCACAGATATTATTAGAGTTGAGAGAAAGAAGTGAATTCTCCATTAAATTAAGAGAATTAAAATCCTTAAAGTACTTTCCTTAAATCTATGTCAGTAACTGAACCCCAATTATTTATATGTTTCATGTGCTATTAACTAAAAAGAGCATTTGGGATCAGGGACCATAATATCACTCTATAGTGGCAAACACTGGTCCTAGGTATGTGTTCCTCCTGTCTCCACCCCCCCCACACCCAAACACACATGCACACACATATAAAGTAATCTGTTAAAGGTGAGACTTACTTGTGAGGCTTATAGATTGCCATATAAGTAAATTTTAGATTTTTGAGTCTTAACTTGCGTGAGGCATCAGGAATTAGACCTTGAAAGCCTTGATCTAACTGCCTATTTTTATCTTATTTCCTGAGTTCCAGGCCTCATTTTTCCAGGAATACACCAAGTTCATTCTTGCCCCAGGCTCTCCACCTCCTGCTATTTTTCTCTGTTTGGTTAGGTTTGACCCCAGATTCAGACAAGGCTGACTCTTTGCTTCGGGTCTGTATTGAAACATGGCTCAAATATTCTATGTCCACCTGGAATAGCGCCCCCCTTCCCCAGCACACACCATCACTATCCCCAACCCTGCACAGTTATTTTATGATGCAGCACACTAAATTTTGTTATTTATGCATTTAGTGTCTATCATTATGTGACACTGCATTATGTTTTATTTATGTGTTTATTTCTTTCTTTAGAATGTAACTTCAATGTTAAAAAAAATTGGTTTTGTTCACTTCTGTATATCCAATGCCTGCCACACAGTGAGCCCTAACTAATGGGGAGTTAGGAGGGCAGATGTGCAGTGTTCACAGCAAGTGGATTTCAGACACATGGGTCAATCCTGCCTCAAAATCCACATTCTAAGATCATGGAGGGAAATCTAGTTTTAATCATCCTCAATTCGACCTATAAGGAGAGGATGGTTTACAACTAAGGCAACAATCACCCACTCACTCCAAGAAGCTTCACTGATGCTTCCTACGGAGGCTTCAGTCAAACCCAGGGAGTGACATTCCCATGGGTTTCAGGTGGAGGAGGGTAAATAATTCAATTCAGCTGGAATAAGGACACGGTCAGGTAGTTCAGATGTCACCAGTCATTTATTTAAGCTTAGTTTTCAGAACTCTAGAATTTTACTTTTGCCATCCTGAACAACAGCCACAAAAACCTTTTTTATATAAGCAACAATAAAACAAACCAAACAAAATTTGATATATAAAATGTTAAAAGCAACATTATTTAGAAAAACTACAGTAAAAGGAACACACTATTGACGCACTTGACTGGATCTAAAGGGCATTATGCTGAGTGAAGAAAGCCAATCATAAAGTGACACATACTGTATGATTCTATTGCTATAACATTACTACAATGACAAAATTACAGACATGGAGAATGGATTAGTGGTTGCCAAGAGTTAGACATATTTGTACATGGGAGGTAGGACTATAAAGGAAGAACTTTGTGGTAATGGGAGTCCTGTATCCTGATTTTCGTGGTGGCTACACAAAACTGCACCTATGATAAAATGAGACACATATTTTACCCATTTCGATGTCCTGGTTTTGATATTATACTATAATTATATAATAATGTAGGACACAAGCTTTGGGTGAAGGGTACATGGGACCTCTATTATTTTGTAAATTTCTGTGTATCTATTACTTCAAAATAAAAAGTTCAAAAGACAATGCTGATAATATGGTATGACATTAAGAATGTTTACATAGCACATTACATTTAAAGTCATATTGAGTATCTCAAAGTTCACTGTCTTGTAATTAGCAAACTATATTTCCTTCAAATACTACCAGCCTGTTTCCTGATTTATTTTTCTTCCTTTCTCAGGCTAACATCTCCCAGAGGGTTCCATTAAATGTAGCAATTTTGACAACTTTTAAAGCTCAATATAAATGGACTTCCAGTTGTTTTAATATTTTAAGGAAGGTGAGTAGAGATGTGTAACAGATGAGAAGCTTAGTTCTGCTGGATAAACTTACACTTGTAGAGGTATTTGTGGGAGATCAAAAATGAAATTCTTCCCGAACTACATTAATTTGTAACAGAATTAGAATTTGAAAGAAAGGATATTCAACTGAGATTTTAATTTCCTGCCTTGAATTAAAAAAGTCAGAGCTCTGGAGTTACAAATCCTAACAAGTTTGCATAAAGTAAAACAGGTCTACAAGATTTTATACCTTATTTTCAGGGCTATGCATGCAAGTGTTTATATGGGCAGGCTCTACAGCAGAAACAATCAACTTTGATTCAGCCCACAAAGAGTAAGATCCAGATGTAGTCAAAGTTACTGAAGATTGCTAACTTCAAAGATTCTATAATCTAGTTAGGAAAAAAGTAAAATATCAGAAACTACTACAACACAAGGCAGAAAATTTAATTAATGCTAAAATCAAGTTTTAAGGCTCTCTCAGAGCACAGAGTCAAGATTAATTTCCCTTGAAGAGCCTGAGCAAGACTTGATGGAGAAGGCGGCACTGACCAGGTTCTACATAGGGTGGGTAGGACTTCAAGAGGCCAACTGTGGACTAGGAGGGTAAATAACAATATTCTTGGGACAGCTCAGAGGTAGGCTAGTCTAGTACACTGGAGCAATTGCAATTTGGATGGACCAGATGGCTCGTGAGAAGAAAAAATAAAAGATGATGGTTCAGCTCAGGCTGTACAGGGCCACCAATGCTGTCATGACTCGGTGACTACTTTAACAGTTGTAATGAAACCACCAATATAGGCAGGATAAGGTGACCGGAAGAAGTCTGAGTTATCAAGGGTCCTTCAGGGCTTGGATGTGGCTCTCTTCATTATGTTAAAAGTACACACCTTCAAGTAAGTTGCATAGATTTGTCTATATGGATTTGAAAAATGATTTGAATAGATTTTATAACTGCCACCTAAAGCTAACAATCATTAATAAGATCCTTAAGACCAAACAGTTTCATGTCAGGGAAGTCATGATTCCACCTCTTCTGTGTTTTGCTTGCAGCAGCTCAGTTTCAACATGAACGCATGGTCTCCTGCCTATTTTACTTTGATTTTTTGAATCCCACTTGCCCTGAACATTAAAGGGGTTCTATTGATCATCTCTGCTAGTACAGTTCACCTTGAATAAACAGTTCTCTTATTCAGTCTGGCCTCCAAGAGCCAGCAAGTTGCTTCCTTTGCTGATAATGTAGACTCTAAAAAATTATCATTTAGAAACAGACATGAAAGACATGTATAAGCTTGGGTAAACTGAGGTGTACTATAATCTAATTCTTAGCACATTTCTAACATTTATACTGTTACTATTTAAATCAGAGTTCCCTAACTAGTAGATGAAGATCTGTGGGAAGATCCAGGAGCCTTACTGGTAATTCTTCAAGCTGGCTGCCACAGACTTACAATTAGGGCATTTCTTGATAGGACACTAAACCACCTGCCTGCCACATGCATGCACCTCTCTCGAACATTTCACGGTCAGCATCTCCTCATTATACATCTCATCATGTAATGGCAAGGTGTCTAGTAAGTAAACAATAATTATTTTACACTGATAGGCTGAAAGGATGTAGTATACCTATTGCAACTAATACATGCAAACTCTATCATAAAGTTGTAGTATTACCATTGGGACAAGAATCAGATGGAAGAAAGTGGTATAGCAAAAAGAGCTTTGAAGTGGGACAAATCTGGGTTCCAACCTTCGCTATGCTACTTGCATTGTGACATCAGAATATTATCTTTCTGACTCTCCATTCCCTCCTTGCGACATGGAGATAGTGGCACCCACCTCCTAAATTTGTTGTGAGAGTTAGATGAGGTAACATATTTAAAAGCCCATATATAAGGCCTGGTTCAGTGTCTGGCTCTAGTAGCTCTTGATCAATCACAGTTTTACAATCACTGATGATAATAATATTAGTGCTAAAATAGGGTCAAAAATACATTGAAAGAAAACCTAGTTTTTCATTCTATACTATTTTGGAAACATTGACAAGTCAGTATTCAAGCTGAAAATGTGCAATTACTGCTTTTTCAACAGGACTTTATTTAGAAAATAAACTCCTTTTCTGCTGAACAATGATGAAAAACTAAGACCTACAAGGTGTCTTCATTTGTGCAAATCACAGTCCAGCAGGCACTCAATCAGAAACATTAGAGGCAAATATGTCAACTCGGGTGTCCAATTTAGGCACACCCTAAAATTCAAATATGGCTTTTCTAAGAAGAAATCTGATTTAGGTTCTAATTTTCCTTTCACGTTTGCCTCGTTACATGTCTTTGGGAAGTTACCTCACAATTCCGTTTCATTTATAAAACCAGATTATTCAAATATACTCTATTTCTCATTAAAGAGATGAGGCAATGCCTTTCCTTCTACTTGTGCTTTGCACAATTCCAGGGTGCGCCATCCACCCCCTAGTCTTCATAGATCTGCATGTTGTTATGACAGTTTTCCGAAGATGGCTGTAAGTATTGTTAAAAAAACAAAATTTAACAGTGAAATTAAAAATCTAATTGGCTTTATTAAGGAACTCATTAACTGGTCAGTATCCCATTTAGCAACAAGAAGGGCTCTCCAAGTGGTTTTACAAAATAGAAGGCTTTTATAGAAAGAAGGGTGGGGAAAAAAGAAAGGATTATTTTTAAGTCAGGACATCTTTGGGGTGGGGGTGAACAAGGGTTTTTATTTAGCAGATCATGTATGGGGAATGAGGAATGCCCACATGACAGACTACCTCATTAGTGTTAATCAGAAAATCCTGGATTGGTTAATTAAGAATATATTTCAGGAAGAGGTTAAAAACAGTAATTAGGTCAGGTTTTAATCTAGGTTTGGTATCATGGGCTTTCACACAAGTGATGCTATTTTGAGTCTGTGGTTTTCTCTTTTAACAGCATAATCACCTGGAAGAAGATGCTAGTAGTATGTGTACTAAGGATGGAGCTGGTGCACCTATCTGAGCAAACACAAGTGTAGGTGAGGAGCTAACATCTCAGTATTAATCCTGGTGTCAAGAAAAGTTCTAGACTGCTGTGGCCTTTATGATGAATCTGTGAACCTCGGGCTGTCCTGGTTCCAACACTAATTCCCTATGTCAGTTTGAAGATTAGTGTTGGAGTTCACATCTTGGATTCTCAGTTCCCTTGAGTGTGAATTAAGAGATCTGAGGACACATGATCTTTTTGACATTTCTCTAATAGAACTCAAAGACTCTATGAACTCCTTTCGTTATTTTTATTTTTTATTTTTAAGTAAATTTTATTGATTATGCTGTTACAGTTGCCCCAGTTATTCCCTCTTTTCCCTCATCTGTCTGGTACGCCCCTTCCTTCCAGCAATCACCCTCCCTTAGTTCATGGATATGGGTCATGCATGTCAGTTCTTTGGCTTCTCCTTTTCCTGTACTCTTCTTAATATCCCCCCATCTAATTTGTTCCTACCAATTATGCTTCTTAATCCCTGCTACATTTCCCCCATCCCTCCTTTCCCCTTCCAAATGCTCTCCATACCTATGATTATGTTTCTGTTGTAGTTGTTTGCTTAGTTTGTTTTTGCTTTTGTTTCTTAGATTCAGTTGTGGACAGATGAGAGTCTGTTGTCATTTTAATGGTCATAGTTTTGATTTTCTTCTCTTTCTTAAATAAGGCCCTTTGACATTTCATATAATAAGGGCTTGATGATGATGGACTCCTTTAGCTTTCCTTTGTCTGGGAAGCACTTTGTCTGCCCTTTCATTCTAAATGATAGCTTTGCTGGAGAGAATGACCTTGGTTGTAGGTGCTTGCTTCTCATCACATTGAATATTTCTTGACAGCCCCTTCTTGCCTGCAAAGTTTCTTTTGAAAAATCAGCTGATAGTCTTATGGGAACTCCTTTGTAGGTAACTCTCTGCCTTTCTCTTGCTGCTTTTAAGGTTCTTTATCTTGAACCTTTGGCATTTTAATTCTTACGTGTCTTGGTGTAGTCTTCTTTGGAGCCAGCTTGTTTGGGACTCTCCGTGCTACCTGGACTTGTATGTCTATTTCCTTTGCCAAATTAGGGAAGTTTTCTTTCATTATTTTTTCAAATAAGTTTTAAATTTCTTGCTCTTCTTCTTCTTCTTCTAGCACCTCTATGATTCAGATGTTGGCACATTTAGAGTTGCACCAGAGGTTCCTAAGCCTCTCCTCAGTTTTTGTATTCTTCTTTCTTCTTTCTGTTCTGGTTGAATGTTTATTTCTTCCTCTTGTTTCAAGTCCTTGATTTGAATCCCAGCTCCTTCCCTTCACTGCTGGTTTCCTGTACATTTTTCTTTATTTCATTTTGTGTAACATTCATTTCTTCCTTTATGTTTTTTTTTGCCGTATGCTATAAGTTCTCTGGGCATCCTGATCACCAGTGTTTTGAACTTTACATCTGATAGGTTGGCTATTTCTGTTTTATTAAGTACTTTTTCTGTTTTATTTTCTGTTCTTTCATTTGGGCCATGTTTCTTTGTCTCCTCAATTTGACAGCTTCCCTGTGTTTGTTTCTGTGTATTAGGTAGAGCTGCTTTTACTCCCTGTCTTAGTAGCATGGCCTACATAGCAAAGGCACCTGTAAATTCTGTGGGGCAAAGTCTTAGGTAATTTCCAGGGCGGGGGCAACCCACTTCACTGCTGTGTAGGTGGGGGGGGGGGGGCTCAGAGAGATTACAATGCTGTTGCCTGGCTTCTGGAGGTTTGCTCAACACTTGCCCCACTTCCAGTCTCTTCACCTACCTCCTGTATGTGATTGGTGCCCTTCCAGCTGCTGCCTTGAGGTTTGCATATGTTCTAAGACCATGCAGGCCCTTTAAGCAGCAAAAATCTGGCAATTTCTTCCACTGCCCCAACCCCCACTTGTTTTTACAGCCAGAGGTATGGGGGTTTGTCTCTCTGGTGCTGGAACCCTGGGCTATGCATTCTGGCCTAGAGCTGGGATTGATCACTCCCAAGGTATGCCTACCAATTTTTATCCACCACTGTGAACGTGGGAACATCCATTCAACCATGGCCACCACTACCATCACTTCTCCATGCCACACCGCCTCTCTGCCTATCTCTGCCCCTCCTACCCGTCAGGATGAATGTGGCTTCTTTAAATCCTCGGTTGTAGGACTTCCATACAGCTTGATTTTCTGATGGTTCTGGTTGTTATTTGTTTTTGAGATCTGGTTGTAATTCTTTCTATGTTTGCTTGAGGAGGCAAAGCATGTCCACTATGCCTTCATCTTGACTGGAAGTCCTGGACTATTTTTTATCACCCACAGGAAATCTTCAAGAACTAGATACACAGTATTATTTGAAGACTATAAAAATCAAAAACATTGCCCCCGGCCAGGTTGCTCAGTTGGTTAGAGCATCACCTCAATATGCTAAGGTTGCAGGCTTGATCATCAGTCAGGGCACATACAGGAATCAATGAATGAATGCATAAATAAGTGGAACAACAAATTGATGTTTCTTCTCTCTCTCTCCTTTCCTCTCTCCCTCAAATCAATAAATTTAAAAAAAAATAAAAATTAAAAACAACAAAAACATCTACATGGAGAGAGAGAGAAAGAAAGAGAGCAAGCGAAAGAGAGAAGTTGTAAGTAAATACATCAAAATAGTAATAGCAGTAATCTTAGAATGGTTAAGGACTATGGGTGATTTTTAAAATTTCTTTTACTTTTTCATTAGCATTAATTATTTTTATAACTACTTTTATAATGGAAAAGTCATAAACTTTAAAAACTGTTGATAGGATACTAAACAAACAAACAAAAAACCCAGGGAAGTATGAACCTGTACAGAATACAGCAGGTCCTCAAATAAGGTAGTTTCATTGTTTCATTTAATCTTGGTAAGATGTCATAAGAACTTAACTCTTATTTATATCAACAGCCTATGGTAAAATTGGTTTGTTATACAGCATTTCACTTTAAGTCACAGAACTTAATGATGATGTTAAGAGAGGATTTAACTGTAATTAAAACTTTACAATTTCTGGTTTAGTCCAATGTCTCGGGAATTCAGTGAATCTATTTCTTAAAGACTTATAATGTCATATTTTCAGTACAAATAATAGTCCTACTCCAAGCATTTCCTAAGCTTTATTCTGTGGAAACACTTACATTTTCAAAGTCAAAAGGATGTTTCTTTGTGACATCTGACATGCTACATTGATGTAAATCATGATAAGTGAACACAAATTTGATTTCCTTCCAACTCAACATTTGAAAATGTATATTATTTTTTCTTTGGAATACAGAAGCATTTAAAATATACAGGATTATGTTGAAAGTAAGCTTACCTGTTTAAAACACATTTTCAGCTTTCTGTTTGTCTGCTCTGGGCATTGCTCCAGCTGTTTTCATCAATTATAATAAAACAGGATATTAACTTTTAGAGAATCAGCTGTCAAAAACAGACTTATAACATGCAATATCTAGTATAAAAGAAGCATCAAAGCCTAGAACTGGCTAACACTGATACAGGGGGTCCTTTAAGCCTGGGCCTAATTAAATTAATTCTCTAATGTATAACTCACCTCATTCCAAAAAATGATTAAAGAAACCCACATAATTAACACAGCATGGTTTTAAAAAATTGAAAATAACAAAATTAAAGTGAAGAAAAAGTAAAAGCAGTGTCAATAAGGTAGTTGGAGTCTGGATTTCTTGTATGCGATCCCCCAGAAATAGACTGGGGAGTCATTGGCATATGGGATGGGATCTGAGGCCAGAGACTAGCTGAGATCAACCAGAAGCATCATTTAATAGACAGAAGGACGTGTTCCAGAAATGAGTCCTTAGGCATGTCCACATTTAGAAACCAAATAGAGGAGGAGTTACCCTCAAAGACAGGAGGGAAGCAAGAAAATGAGGAGAGTGCTGTTGTGGAAGCTTTACAAAGAAAGTGCTGGAAGAAGGAGAAAGCGGTCAACTGGGCTGAAGGCTTCTGAAAGGTCAGCTAAAGTAACTGACCACTGCATTTGTCTGCAGGGTGGCCACTGGTGGCCTCACAAGAGTATCCCAGTAAGCGATGGAGTCAGAAGCCTGACAGGAGATGGTGAGGTGAGAGTACAGGGTGGAGAAGCAGAAGCAGTGGTTGTAGGACTTAGGATTTCACCCTGGATCGGATTGAAGCATATGGCACTTTGGACAAATGAATAATTTGGTGCCCTTTGCACTGATAGTCTTTCCACTTGTACCCATCCTTCCCACAAGCAGCACTGATCACAGGATCGGGAAGAAGCCCTCCCACCTGACCGTACCACCCAGCTCTTCTCCACTCCCATGAGCGGCTCTGGCAGCCACAGGCTTGCACACCCCACACAACTTCACTGCAGCCTGAGGCGACCCGGCAGCTTGGGGACATCAACTGTGGGACAATGTGAGGCTCACCCTGCACACCCCTGCAAACTGATCAAAGTTTTCCTTCCCTTCATATGTGGTACTGTCCCTGGGAATAGATTTGATAAATGCAACTATCTTCATCTTTCTGTGTGATGTCTTAGTGATTCTAATAAGACTAGTGCTCTGAGCAGCTAATGTGGCTGACGCACTCCATCCTCACCCCAGTTCCTCATAAAAGGTGGCTGAGGAAGTGTGTATAAGATATAGAAACTCTGTTTTTGGTGCCAGGGAGGGAAGTTAGGAACTATGTCCCATTTCTTTTGATCTCTGCAACCAACTGTTCTCTGTCTGTAAGATCTTCCCAAAGCTTATTTATCCCTTGGGCACATTAATTTTAATTCTGAGTCATCTGTTTGGTATAAAGATCCTCATCTGCATTCCTTAGCTCCTCTTACTGGGAACACTTTACATTTTTGTTCACTGAAGATTAAATTCAGGCTCTTCTGTCATTCCCCCAGCGTCCCACAAAAGCTGGCTTACCTCTAAACTTGCTACAAATTCCTCCACAGACGAGTAGCCAAATTCTGATGGTGGCTGATACTCCGGAAAGAAATGCAGAATAATCTCCCTGGGCATAAAAGCACAGCAGAAATGGGAATATAGTATTTGTGTTAATATTTACAGTTTTAAGGCGATTTGATCTGAACAGTTAAAATCCTCAGCATTGCATAATATCAAATACAGTATAACACACATGACCACA
Organism: Furipterus horrens; assembly: GCF_987537825.1. NCBI lineage: Eukaryota > Metazoa > Chordata > Mammalia > Chiroptera > Furipteridae > Furipterus > Furipterus horrens. The sequence continues at coordinate 92,633,466 of NW_028327171.1, forward strand.
TGCGCACACTGCAGAATATTTGTATGGATAGTAAGAAAATGAGTGGTTGAGGGCAGAGTGATGAAGGGCCTCCAGGTATCTGAGATGAGCAGCAGTTGGATGGCATAGAAGGAAACGATGTATCTGGGGTCCCTGGGACAGAGGAGTGAGAGGCCCTTTACACAAACCACTCCTAGCTCCCCCTAAATCCATCCTCCCTTCCTCCAATACATGGTTGAACCCTCTTCTGAACATTGGTCCTTTTCATGGTGAGTATAAATTCTGTTGGGTTTAGAGCTTATTAGCAATCTTCTAAGGAAGTACTCTTCTAGAAAACATGGTAAGATGAGAATGAGAATGCAGCACCATAGGTACTAAGAGAGGGGACCCTAACCCATATTTGGGGAACCCTAAAGAAAAGGAGTTAGCCAGTTGTGGGGAGCAATGGATGGGGGCATGTGAGGGAAGTTTTCTAGAACAACTGCACCACATGTTGGGGAACTGAGTATTTTCTGAAGTTACTGAAACTCCAGTCAGATTAAACCACTTTTTATAAAGTGCTAAAAATGTGCTATGCATTGCTATCTGCTTTATACATATAATTTCATCTAATTTTTATGGAAACTCTGATTGAGAAGGTATTCTTATTGTGAACCTCTCTGGTTTCCTGATTATTAAGGACTCCACCCCGACCCCCACCATCATGCTCAAGCAGACTGGCTGTGCTCTCCTTCCTTGTCTCTCCCTCTAGGACCCCAGTGTTCAGTCTTTTCCTCTGTCCTCCACAGAGCTGCTGCAAAACAGCTTTCCCTGGGGGTTCTATCCATAGGACTGACTAGGAAAGCAGACAGGTTATCCAGCTCCTGGGGTCTCCAGGCAAAAACACACAGACCCTTTCCTTTTACTTTTCCTGAACAAATAAATTAGGAAAACTGTTACATACTGTTTAAAAAAAACTCTAAGATACCAAAAACCACAAGTGGAGAAGAAGATGAGAAATCTGTTTCCACTGGTGAAATGTGAGAAAACATGACTGCTGCTTAAGGCAAAAGAGATAAATGGTAAATGAGGACCTTGTTTTGTTCCAGTTAAAGGCTTGTATTCTGTACAATTCCTTTTCCATTGAATATTTTTATAACACAATCGCCACAAAATTTCAAGCTGGTATAGAAAAGAGCTATTTATTAATACATTCAGCTTTCAGAATGTTCAGTTGATAATAGTGCAATGACTTGAAGCAATAAAGAGTCCACATGTTCATTAGGGAGATGGTTTCAGGGAAATTTTAATTTTCTACTCATGCCTAATTATAGAAGTGGATCCACTTCAAAGTTTTAGTATACTCAATCAGATTATCTCCTTTTTGATCACATGTAACTCATTAAAAGTAATAGTAATGACACACTTAGATACAGAACACACACACTTTCATATGTATACATATGTATATATTTCCATGTGTATGTATATGTGTGTGTATATATATATGCATGTGTATGCATGTATACCTACATATGTGTATATATACACAGTGATTAAGAGCATGAGATTCCAAATCAGAGAACCAGAGGTAAAACTCAGCCCTGTCCTGTATAATTTTCTTTGAGACTTTGAGTGTATCACTGTTTCTCTAAGCTTCAGTTTCCTTATCCATAAAAAAATGTTAAAAATACCGATCAAAATTTGTGGAAATAAAGCACAAACGTATATAAAGCACATGGGTGAATGTCTAAAATACAGTAATGGTTCAAAAATTATAGCTATTAAATCAAGAAAGCCTGTCACAATCACTGGACATGTAGTCATATCCATACATTTTTAATAATATGCACACATTTATTCAGATATGCTCAGATGCACACAGATACAAAAATATATAATTTATTGCATGCTACAATGTCTCAGTGACCAAGTGACATGCCTGAATCTTAGAACTAGTAAGTAAAAGACCAGGATTCAAATTTATGGCTACCCCATTCAAAGCTGAGAATCTTACATATTACTTCTGTTCAAATACTGACAAAAGGTAAGCAACTGGTTGGAGAATCCCATTCTTTAGGGACTATACTATAGGCTAGTGATTTTTAACTGGTGTGCCACAGCATTTTCAAAACATGTGCCCTAACTGGTGTCACTCAGATGATTGGAGTGTCAACCAAAAGGTTGCTGGTTCAATTCCTGTCAGGGCACAGGTTCAATCCCCAATGTCTCCAGTTTAGGGGCATGAGAGAGGCAACCAACTGATGTTTCTCTCTCTCCCTCCCTCTCTCTATAAAAGCAATGAAAAAAAAGTGCTCCCATGGGGAATAATTAATTAATTAAATAAGAGAGAGAGAGAGAGTGAGTGTGTGTGTGTGTGTGTATTTAACATGCAATACCTGACTATTTAGTCAGGGGTACTGACTTCTTTTCCCTTAAATTGTCAAATAACAAAATGACAACAGCCAACACAATAGCCATCCAGTCTGAATGAAAAAAAATTGTATCTATTTTTTGTCATACTGGCAAAAAATACCTATTTTGGTGTGCTGCAGAATTTTAGTAATTAGTTTATATGTGCCACAAGACAAAAAAAGGTTGAAAATCGCTGCTATAGGCCATGGCAATATGAGACTGACACTAATCCAGATCATTGCAGAGGTCGTCTTTTTCAGCCTCAAAATATCTGTACAACACTGAGGTCTGGCCTGCTTCTGTTTCTTTCCCAGGCTGGTGTAAGCTTGCCAACCCAGGCACTCTGGTCAATTTGGTGGTCAGAACTTAGTGTTCAGAAATGTAGCACTCTAGCTTCACTGCCTGGTTAATAATTTGTCTCTGGATCCCTGGTATCATTAATAAAATGTATCCTGATTCAAAGTACAAGGGAGATCCACCGACATATAAGCAAGAGCACCCCCTCCTTTCCCCTGCAGCAGGACAGGTGTTGGGAGTGCATTCCTAAACCTGAGTAGGTGGGGCCTTCATGCCCATGTAAGCACAGCTCCACAGCCCTAGATGCTGCCATAGAAATTTCCATAAAGCCCAGGGAAACTTCAGGATTGAGTTAATATCATGGATATACAGCCAACCCCTACCTTTCTTTTCCTACCTGCCTCTATTCTTGGCTTAGTTTCTTCTCAGGAAAGATTCTCAGTAACTCATCAGAAAGTCAAAGTAACTGTCCTAAGGAAAAACATGCTTCCAGCTATGACATGTTGTGAGATCCCCTTGGCTGAAAGCCTCTTATCACACTCTGTCCCCTCATAGTCTGTAAAGCCCAACCAAACCAGCTAGCTGCACTAATGTGGTGGTGTTACTGCTCCTGCTCCCCAACCCTCCCATGTGACTTGTTTTAGAGCCTTCTTCTACATACTAACGTCTTTGGCTTGATTGTAAAGCCCCCTCCTATAACTGGTTCTTATTTGGAAAAACTCTAAATCCTGGACTTGACTCCTCTGTGTCTACATCTTTAGAGAACTTAGATCCTCATTAGCAGGCCCACAAATGTAACATTCTACATTGAGCCAAAAAGTAAAACTCAGTTTCCCCCAGGAAATTTAGTGTCTAAAGCTACAAAAAGAGACTTTTCAGAAGGCCATACAAATGTCATGTGGAATAGTTAGAAAGGAAGGAAGGAAGGAAGGAAGGAAGGAAGGAAGGAAGGAAGGAAGGAAGGAAGGAAGGAAGGAGATTCAGTAAGGCAAACTCAGTATGAATTCTTGATTGCATTTGAGAGAGGACTAATATCCACCATATTTCCAGACCATGTAACAGCAGGCAGTTAGCTGCTGTAGTTCTATTTCAAGGGATATTTAACCCATGGTTTATCTAAATCAGTGCAGTTAGGGGACAAATCATAAAGCCATTTGATTGAATTGACATTACTACTTAATAAGAAAAAAAATCAGGAGTTATCACTGCTTAGAAAGTTCAACAAAGCATGAAGAAATATGTTAGTAAATATCTTTACCATAAATTAGATGTCAGTTTTCTTACTGTTTCCTTGACAGATGTGCTTTGAGAAGACATTGGCAGCAAAGAAGTAACTTCACAGCCATCACTTACAGAAACTCTGGCTTTGTGTGCAGAACTTGGATTTAAATCTTCCATTGGTACACTGGACAAAAATAAGCCAAGGTTTATAATTTCAAAGTAAGTATCACATTAGGTACTAATAAACTCAGAAATGCCAATATATGACAAATGAAATAAGACATACCAAATGAAAGCAAGGCCATAAGTGTAATGCTGAAAACTGTCATTTATGTAGTTATAAAATCAATTCTCAAGTAGAAAAATTACTGTTTATTTCTGACCATTGTTATTCCAAAGTTTGGGTGGTCACAATTAAATAAAATTGGTGGTGGTTTATTCTTTTTATTTTTTTAAGTATATTTTATTGATTGTGTTGTTACAGTAATTCCAAATTTTTTCCCCTTTGCTCCCCTGGTGGTGGTTTATTCTTAACAACAGTAGTCATAAACCATTTGACTCTTTATTTGCTGAAAAAGGCTGTTAAACTAAAGTTCTACTTTAGCCTGGGGGAAGGTGCATACAGGAAAAAAAACAAAAAGAGGCAAAGTCAACTAAAAGAAAACTGTAGTCAAATCTGGAGGAAGAGAGAGTTCTGGGTGAACTGGAATGATCCTGAGGTAGAAACAAGGTAGGGCTGTTCAGAGAAGAATGCGGGGCTGGAGCTGCTGAGGTGACACGCACAGGCAGAGGGACAAATGCGATGAGGAGAGAGGACAGCACTCACGGCCATGGAGCAGGAACTAGAGTTTATTTTAAGCAGAGCAGGCACCACCATTGAAGGGATTCTTGCATGGGAGTCAGGTGATCTGTATGTGTTTTGAAAGTACGACTGGCTACAGCATGGAGCATCACTCACAATGAGGATGCATAAGGCAGGGCTGCATGTCAATGAAACCCAAAGCTTTCTGTGTAGTGGGAACAAATTCAGGGGCTGTGAAATACGGGAGACCAAGCTGGTGGGTAGGCATGGTCAGATCATGCAGGATTGTGTCTGTCAAGTAATAGATTTCTGTAATCCTTTCGTAACTGAGACGACATGAATTAAAAAGACAGTTCTAGAGACTTTTATATTTTTATACTGTATGGGCCTTTTAAAAAGTGGATAATAGTTCTTACCAAATGAAATGTGCTTCTGTCAACAGCTCTTTGGCATTAATGATACTGTCAAACTTCAGCTGATATTCTACTTAAGATTAAGAACATTATAATGCTTAATTGTCTGTTAAAGAATAGTTGCGCAATGTCTGAATGCCCAATAACTTCCTTTATGCTGAAATTTTATTAAAGAGGTTCTTTAAAAAATTTAAAATCATTTTCAGTATGCTGGAAATTTATGCTGGTATTAGGGGTGGAGGGTAAAATGCACTACACCAGAGCACAGAGATTCCCTTCTGAGCCTCTGTTCCTTTTTCTGCCAAATAATAATAGTGCCTATCTCAATAGAGCTGTGCAGAAGATTAAACAAGATACACAAAGAATTTCAATGCCTACTGTTATGAAATAATACACACACACACACACACACACACACACACACATACACGAGTTTTAGATTTTGGATGGATTTTAAATTTTAACTCAAATCTTAATAATAAGTTTAGGTTAAAATAATGTCCATAAAATGGCCTTGGAACAACACTGGTAGAAAACTACATCATTTATTCAATCAACAAATATTATAGAGTGCCCACTTTGAGTCGAATGCTACTCTGGACATTAAGGACATGCAGAGGTGAGCAAGACAGCCTCAGCTCTAGTGGAGTGAGTTAGCTGAGCATGAAGAAAATCCAGAAAATAAGCAAGCTAGAATGTAAACATACATTTACACAATGCAATCCTATGTGGCCCTAAAAAAAAAAGGAACTTTCACCCTTTGTGACAGTATGGATGGACCTGGGGAATATTATGCTAAGTGAAATAAGCCAGTCAGAGAAAGACAAACACCATATGATCTCACTCACATGTAAAATCAAATGAACAAAATAAAACCAAAGGCATGGATACAGACTGACATCTCAGAGGGGAGAATGGGGGCTTGGAAGAGATTAGCCAAATAACATATAAGCATAGGCCATGGACACAGACAACAATGTGGTGAAAGCTGGGTGGACGGGGACAAAGAGGAGGGAGAAATAGTGTCATGTGTAACAGTGTCAACAATAAAAGAGAAACATAACAATACAATACTTCAAAATAGTAATAAGGGATCTAGAAAAAATAAAACAAGATGATTTGATTTTATAGCATGCCTTTTCAGAAGTGGGATGGATTATTTATATTTTTAGCACAGCAGGTAGAAACTGTTTAAGGTAGACTCCAAGGAAATCATTACACCTCATTAATAGGTCCTTGTAGGTTCATAATTAGGATTCAATAGTTTTTAAATTTATTTTTACTGTATTTTGTCCAATACCATTTATCCATTATGCCCTCTTCCACCTTCACCAACCCCCTCCCCCGCAATCACCACATTGTTGTCCATGTCCCTGACTCCTTTTTCTATTTTGCTCTATCCTTCCCCCACTAACTCCCACCCTCAGAGCTGTCAGCCTGCTCTCTATCTATGAGTCTGTCTCTATTTTGCTTGTTACTTCAGTTGGTTCATTAGATTCCACACATGAGTGAAATCATATGGTATTTGTCTTTCTCAGACTGGCTAATATTACTTAGAATAATGTTCTCCAGGTCCATCCATGCTGTCACAATGGGTAAAACCACAATTCTTTTTTCTGCAGCCCAGTATAATCCCATTGTGTAAATGTACCATAATTCTTTTATCCACTCATCTACTGATAAGATACTTGAGCTGCTTCCAAATCTTGAGTATTGTAAATAACACTGCAATGAACATAGGGGGGCTTATATTCTTTCTAATTAGTGCTAAATAAGACTGCAATGAACATTAAGGGTGCTTATATTATTTTGAATTAGTGTTTCAGGTTTCTGAGGATAAATTCCAAGAAGTGAAATCACTGGGTCGTAAAATAGTTCCATTTTTAATTTGAGGTAACTCCATACTGCTTTCCACAGTGGCTATACCAATCTGCGTTTCCACCAACAACGCAGAAGGGTTCCCCTCTTCCCAATATTTTTGCCAGCACTTGTTTATTGACTTATTGATGATTACTATTCTAACTGGTGTGATGTTATGCATCATTATGGTTTTATTTTGCATCTCTTTGATGATTAGTGATGCTGAGCATATTTTCATATGTCTATTGGCCATCTGTATGTCCTCGTTGGAGAAATGGAAAAATGTTTATTCAGGTCCTTCGCCCATTTTTTAATCAGAATTTTGTTTTGTTTTGTATTGAGTTCTATAAGTTCTTTACAGATTTTAGATGTTAACCCCTTATTGGATGTACTGGCAAATATGTTCTCCCATTCCATTGGGCTGTCTTTTAATTTTGATGATGTTTTCCTTTGTTGTGCAAAAACTTTTTAGTTTGATGTAGTCCCATTTGTTTATTTTTTTGTTTCCCTTGCCTGAGGAACTATACCAGAAACAATATTGTTACAAGTATTGTCCACGATTTTCCCCTCCATATTTTCTTCTAGGATTTTTATAGTTTCAGGTCTAACATTCAAGTATTTAATCAATTTTTAATTTATTCTTGTGTGTGGTATAAGAAGGTGGTCTAGTTTCATTTTTCTGCCTGTATTTGTCCAATTTTCCCAACACCATTTATTGAATAAACTATCTTTAAACCATTGTATGTGCTTGCTTCCTCTGTCAAATATTAATTGACTATAAAGCCATGGGTTTATTTCTAGCCTCTCTATTCTGTTCCATTGATTTATGTGTCTGTTCTTATGCTAGTACCATGCTGTTTTGATTACTATGGTCTTGTAGTACAGTTTAATATTAGGTAGCAAGATTCCTTCAATTTTGTTCTTCTTTTTCACATTTGCTGTTGTTATCTGGGGGTCTTTTGTGGTTCCATATAAATTTTTGAAATATTTGTCCTAGTTCTGTGAAATACATCACTGGTATCTTGATAGGAATTGTGTTAAAATCTACAGATTGTTTTGGGTAGTATGGATATTTTAATGATGTTCATTCTTCCTATCCATGAAGGGGATTTGTGCCATGCTAAGGAGTTTATAATTTATCTTCACACTGATGGCGTTTGTGAAAGGCTTTTGAAAAGAAGAGTGAAGTGATAGAATGTGAGTGTTAAGAGTGACTACTTTGTCAGCATGTGCAGGAACATAAATGCTTCTTCCTGTCTCTTCTTGCACTTAATTCAAAGAGCTCTTATGCAAAAAGAGCAGGAAATCTGGATTCACAGACACTGGGTCTGAATGTCTAACAAACAGCTTAGATAGGTTTGTGGTAGAGTGAGGGTTAAGAGTTTGCTTCCTTGAAAACATTATTTTCATTCCATTAGGTATCCAAAATATTCAGCTGATTTTACTTGAAAAGTCATAAAAGTCTCATATCAAGAAAATTCTAACATGCAATTATTGTAATTGCACACGTGTGGCAATTAGATAATGAACCAAACAAAAAATCAGTTTATGATTTCATAGTCATACCTTATATACATGATATTCTCCATTCTTGGACTACATTACAGTAATGTGAATTAGTTGCTTACTGTAAGAAGTAAAGCCTGTTCCATTTTGTTATTCCCAAACTCTCACAAAAGAAAATGAAAAGGTTTGGGGGAAAAGTAAGAAATTCAGTGTGTTCTATTCTTTCTTGTCTCCTTTGTAAAATTTGGTTCCATTCATAATTGCCGTTGCTTGTGGCTATTATTTCCTTTCTTCTTGTATTTAAACATTCATAATTACTTTTCAACAGTATAATTTCACTCACTTGGATTTTATATAATTGGAGTACACTCACCTTTTCCAGTTAGGTAATGAAGAACTTTTCTTTATTTCTTTCGCACTGCTATACAGCTCCTGTTTTTCTTCAAAAGAACATAGACAAAATGAAGAGAGTCACTTTTTGATGATCACATAATAAAGCAAACTGAAAGAAGCAATACCAGTTCATTAACTACTTGCATATACTTTGGTTTTGTATTCAAACACCCTTTTGTAAAACTGCCCCAATATGTACTCAAGGCAATTTATAATAACATTTTAACATATTTTTTAATGATGCTTATTATCTGCTATTGCTGTGCATAGGGTTACTTGATTGGGACTGTTTGGATTCCCTTTCCTCACCAGCCTGTTTGCTTCTGCTATCCTTCATTCCATTTTGGATTCAGGTTCAAAGACATCTTAATGGATCCCAATCTGAAATGTGCCTCCAGCAGAGTCTAACCTTAAAGCATGAAGAGACCTATAGCCATCTAGTCAGTCATCTTACTTAGAGAACCTCACAACTGTAGGTTCAGAGCAGTTCGTGATTTGTCTACAGTCCACAGAGAAGCAGAAATGCTTTGATACCCTTGGATTGGTTTTAAGAGTGTTTGGGGACAGTGTAAGCAATGTCAATGTGTACTTCTTCCATCTATCTCTAGAATTCTTTGTGATATCTGTCCAAATAACTTGTTACCAAGTAAACGCTTACCAACAAGTTTAGTACTATTGAAGGGCAAGTGCAACAGGACAGCAACAAGGAAAGTTTTACATGGTGGGTAAAGGGCTGAGGCTTGACTCCTTTAAGGAAATATGAAAGAGAATAGGCAGAGAGAGGCTTTCCAAGCACACTGCAGGCACTGTTGGTTTTGCTCTTTGACTTGCATACAAAGTGAACTTTTTAAATCCAACATCCAATTAATCCATAATTACAGTCATTTGAAAATATTTCACAATTTGTCCCTTCCAAACCCAGGATGACTGTTTGAAATTAAATATTAATTTTAGGATCAAAATTGAATTAAAAAGTTTTTCATTACAATTTGGAAACCCAACAGGCACATAATTGAAGGCCTGTTAACAGTTTAAAACTTTTGTAAATTATTGGCTTTAAAATTAAGAGATCCTTACAAAACAAATCCTGATTGTGAAATTGCAAATAATTCTAATTAGAATGAAAAAAAAAGTGTGATTTCTTAGGGACTTCACTAATAAGTTTAAAAATTAAGATCTGAATGAATGGTTGATTAAGTTACCTGAGAAACAAAGTATGAAAGAAGGGAGCACTCATAACCAAAGTAATGGCATGGATAAATACAAAAAGGATTGCAAATGATGAAGCCAAAAGAGCAGAGACTTGCTGATGAGAATAATAAAACATGTTTCAGAATAAGAACATGACAAAAAAAAAGATATAATATTAAAATAAAAGAGAATGGTGTAGTAATAACATAATACACAATAAAATAATTATAGTAATAATGGACACTAAAAAAATAAAATTTTCTGAGTCCAGTTTGTTTCCAGCTATCTGGTCCAGAGAAATTGTCTTTAAACTGTACACTGTAAGATAATGTCCAGTCAAGATGAAGGCACAGGCTGTGCTTCCTTGAACAACCGTAAGAAGGATCACAACTAACCTCAAAACAAAAAACACCCACAACTGCCATATAATTGAACTGTATGGAAGTCTGACAACTGAGGATATAAAGAAGCCATTTTCATCCAAACAGGTAGGAGGGAGGAGAGGGGATCCTGGGCAGAGAGGACTCAGCATGGCAGCAGTGAGGCAGTGGCGGCAGCAGCTGACAGAATGGGTGGTCCCATATCTATGTGTAGTAGATAAAAATAGGAAGGGATACCTTGAGAGCCAGTGATTCCTAGCCAGGCCAGATTGCACAGCTCAGAGTTCCAGCACCAGGAAAATAAAACCTCATAACTTCTGGCTATAAAAACCAGTGGGGGTTGGGGCAGCTGAAGACAGTGCTGATCTCTCAGGAGAGTCTGTTTAAAAGGGCCTGCACAGTCCTAGAACGTATGCAAACCTACCCACTCTGGAAACCACTACCAGAACAGTGGCTAGACTGGCACCAGTCACATACAGGAAGAGGGTGAAGTGACTGGAAATGGGGTGAGTGCCAAGCAGGCAGCAGCCAGCAGCCAGGAAGCAGCATTATCCCTCAGCTACACCTTCCATACACTCAGAGCTACAAAATGGTGAAGCAGGTTGCCCCACACTGGCAAATACCTAAGGCTTCACCCCATACAACTTAACAGGTGTTCTAAGAGAGGGAGTCAAAGCAGCTCTATCTAGGACACAGAAACAAACACATGGAGGCTGCCAAATTGAGGAGACAAAGAAATATGGCCCAAATGAAAGAAAATAACAAAGCTGAATAAAAGAACTAAATGAAATGAAGATAGCAAACCTATCAGATGTAGAGTTCAAAACACTGGTGATAAGAATACTCAGAGAACTCACTGAGTACAGCAAGCACATAAGGGAAGAAATTAAGGCCACACTACATGAAAGAAAGGAAAATCCACAGGGAACAAACAGTAAAGGGAAGGAAGCTGGGGTTCAAATCAACAGTTGAGAATATAAGGAAAAAATTAACAGTCAACCAGAACACAACAAAAAAACAAAAATTCAAAAAAAAAAGAAAAAAGAGAGAGAGAATAAGAAGACTCTGGGACATCTCCAAAAGTACCAACATCTGAATCTTAGGAATGCCAGAAGGAGAAGAGGAAGAGCAAGAAATTGAAAACTTTTGAAAAAAAAAGAAAGAAAACTTTCCTAATTTGGTCAAGGATATAGACATACAAGTCCAAGAAGCACAGAGAGTCCCAAACAAGTTGGAACCCAAAGAGGACCACACCAAGACACATCATAATTCAAATGCCAAAGGTTAAAGATAAAGAGAGAATCCTAAAAGCAGCAAGAGAAAAGAAGAGAGTTACCTACAAAGGAGTTCCCGTAAGACTATAACCTGATTTCTCAAAAGAAACTTTGCAGGCAAGAACTATTCAAAGTGATAAAAAGCAAGGGCCTACAACCAAGGTTACTCTGTCCAGCAAAGCTATCGTTTAGAGTAGAAGGGCAAATCAAGAGCTTCCCAGACAAGGTAAAGTTAAAGGAGTACATCATCACCAAGCCATTATTATATGAAATGTTAAAGGGACTTGTTTAAGAAAAAGATCAAAACTATAAACATTAAAATGACTATGAACTCAAAACTATCAGCAACTGAGTCTAAAAAACAAAAACAAAAACAAACTAAGCACACAACTAGAAAAGGAACAGAATCATAGATATGGAGATCATTTGGAGGGTTATCAGTGGGTAGGAGAAAGGTGGAGAATAGGGGAAATGGTGCAGGGATTAAGAAGCATAATTGGTAGGTACAAAATAGATAGGGGGATGTTAACAATAGTATAGGAAATGGAAAAGCCAAAGAACTTATATGCATGACCCATGGATATGAACTAAGTGGGAGGAATTCCTGAAGGGAAGGGGGTACTGGGAGGAAAGGAGGCAAAGGGAAAAATTGGGACAATTGTAATAGCATAATGAATAAAATATACTTAAAAATAAATAAATAAAAAGATGGCAACTTTATGCTTTTTAAGAAGTTCACGTCTCTCACCTGAGACAAATTACATCCCACGGACATGAGGAAACTAATAAATGTAATCACTCTTAGTGATCTCAGAGGAATCATGAAAAGTAGGAAAAGGATTAAATTATTGAAAAGAGGGAAAGGTCATTATAATTTTCAAATAGATTCTACTACTAGAAACCTGATATGAATCCTCTGCAAATTACAAAATAGAATTCAATGTGAAGGAAAACATCCGTCTACTGTTGGGTCTTTCAGTCAGTGTGGCAGTGTTGGGGCCACTGTGGGCCACTGTTCTCAGGTAGCAGGTATCTCTCTGCCCCTTCAAAACACTTGCAGTTGGTGGCTCTCTACCCACCCCTCTTCCCACTTCTGGAATGACAAATTTATTTATTTTTTAATCCAACTGCTGCCAACTTCTGATTTTTGTCCCATATAAGATATGTCACACAGTCATACTAAAAACAATTCAAACATTATAGTTCATATACACATAAATTGAACACTTTTTTTTACCTTTTTTCATAAGTGAATCTTCCTTTTTTTCTTGTTTCAATAGAACATTCTCGTCATCTTCATCCGAAATCTGAAAAACAAGCTCCTTATTTAAAGCTGTACAAAAAACACAGGACATATTATAGGTTGCAAAAATGACCTTGAACATCAGTGCCTGTATCAGAGCATAGCATTGCCAGAAGTACAGTGTTATATGCACGTTGTGAAGGGAGGCAACCATACAAGTTGTAGAAAATTATATTGGCATGTGTCACAGAGATGACTGCATTACAACTATCATATTTACATCTATCATTTCTTTAAAGGGATGTTTACATTCTACAAATCTTTGTATAGATATTTTCAAAAATCCAAACCTTGTAGAGCTGTAACAATGACTCCAACAATAAGCCAAGTATTTGATTCACCAGGAGCAACAAAGGAGTCTCTCTGCTCTTTTGAAGAGGCTTATCACACCTCCGGTTGCAATAGAGCAGACACAGGGAATGAGCCCAACAGCAGTGCAATGAAAACACTGAGGAGGTTGGAGCCTGGGGTTTGAGGCCCCAAAGCATGATGGGGGAAAATGTGGGGATTGGAATGGGGATGGGGATGGAGAGCATACCTGGGATATTGAGGGAAGGGACACTTTGTCTTTTGACAGAATCCAAGGAAATCTGTCTAAAAGGGGTTACAGAGCCTTAGTGTATTGAGTGCAGGAGCTAGGATTGTAGTTGGCACCTGAGAGTGCGTGTGTGTGTGTGTGTGTGTGTGTGTGTGTGAGAGAGAGAGAGAGAGAGAGAGAGAGAGAGAGAGAGAGAGAGAGAGAGAGAGATGTTGAGAGTAGGGGGCACAGAGGGCTGGGAGAGTTGCGGAGTGCAATTTAGCAGCCAGGTCATCTCTTTGGGAATCCTGTAAGACCCATTCTACAAGACTCACACAAAACAAACTTACCTTTTTGGAATGTATTTCTTTAGCAGACTTAGTTAGTTAGTTAATGTCCTTCAGGAAAATAGACCCAGAACACTTCCCCATATTACACATTTTGTAAATCTGTGAGAAGGTGGGGGAACAGGCAGTTGAAGAGGGAAAATGGCAAAGGCAGAGGTAAGGCAAAGCCTGTCTGATCCTTGATCTCAGGACCCTTGAACACACTAGGACACAAACATGCTCCCCATTTCCATTACCTAGGGGAAGGTGTGGAGCTGTCAGTTTCTGGAGCTTGCCCACCATGCATGTATTTACCTTTCATGCCCGCTCCACTGCATTAAATAAATGTGAAAGGGAGAGGCAACCAACCCTTCCTCTTCTCCCTTCCCAGGAAACATGGGCATATATTTTACATTCCATTCAGGAAACTGCTCTGTCAGAAAGCAGGTACAATGAGCACAGATGTAGCTGAGCCATGAAAGAACCATGAGGCCATCTGACATCACCGTTCTCTATTTTACCCCAATCGAGGGAAAAAAGCCTTGTGGGCAGAGGAAAATAAATAAAACTGATTCTAAGCTACTTTTGTCTATTTCAAAATATTTTTGTACTTAGTGCATGAATTCATGCTCTGGGAAGTAAAATGCATATATTTTAAAAAGTTTATTTTGCTAAATAACCTTAAAATATGTCTTATTTATTTTTGATGTATCATAGAATTTAGTTATCTTAGGGTGTGTTGATATATAAGGAAAATCTACATACTTTGTTAAGAGTTTCTAACTTTGAACTAACATCAAACTAAAAAGGTTCTGCACAACTGAAGAAACCATCGTCAAAATGAAAAAGGAACCCACTGTATGGGAGGACGTATTTGCCAATGATACCTTGGACAAGGGCTTCATGTGCAAAATATATAAAGAACTCATATGAGTCAACACCAAGAAGATGAACAATCAAATTAAAAAATGGGCAAAGGATCTGAATACACAGTTCTCCAAGGAGGACAAACAGATGGCCCACAGACATATGAAAAGATGCTCAACATCACTAGCCTTCAGAGAAATGCAAATTAAAACCACAATGAGATATCACCTCACACCTGTCAGAATGACCATCACCAATAAATCAACAAACAAGTGCTAGCGAGGATGTGGAGAAAAGGGAACCCTAATGCACTGTTAGTGGGATGCACACTGGTGCAGCTACTGTAGAAACAGTATGAAATTTTCTTAAAAAACTAAAAATGGAACTGCCCTTTGATCCAGCAATTCCACTGATGGGAAGAATATACCCTAAGAATCTCAAGTCACCAATTCAAAAGAATTTATGCACCGCTGTGTTCACAGCAGTGCTATTTACAATAGCCAAGTGCAGGAAACAGCCTAAGTGCCCATCGGTACATGAGTGGATCTGGTACACTTACACAAGTGAATACTACACAGAAGAAATAAAGAAGAACTCCTAACTTTTGTGACAGTATGAATGGAACAAGAGAATATTATGCTAAGTGAAATAAGCCAGTCAGTGAAAGACAAATACCATATGATCTCACCTATAAGAGGAATCCAATGAACAAAATAAATGAACAAAATAGGACCACAGGCATGGAAACATGGAACAGAATTACAGTGACCAGAGGGGCTCAGGGAAGGGGATAAAGGTGGGAAGAAGGGGAAGGGACTACACAAAGAACATGTATGAATGACCCATGAACATGGACAACAGTGTGGGAATTGACTGTGGGAGTGTGGGGTGTGATAGGCAGAGGAGGGCAAAGGGGGAAAAACTGGGACAACTATAATACAATAAAAATTAAAATAATAAAAATAAAATAAATAAAATAAAAATGATATCACCCCAAAAATTAAATAAATGAATAAGTATTTTTGACCAGTTTATAAGTGGCATGGACTATGTTGCACAACAGTTGGCAGCAAACACAAGAGAAGCTTACAAGCGGAACTACATAACGCCTTAAGTTATAACCACTTTGTTATCATACATGATGATCCTGCTTCAGATGTGTACATTTTTTTTGCTGAAAATCTTTCTTATGATGAAAAACAGGCAAGATGCAAGTAGCCAAGATTAATAAAAATGACAGCACTCCCTGCAGGAAACTTCTGTTGGTGGTGCTATTAACACAGTCTCATAAAATTATTTCTGCATTTTATTGTTTAGTTCTCTGCTCTGAGCTCTGCCTCTTGCAGGCTCTTTTTATGAAAATCAGATATGTCCCCTCACCCTCAAAATGTTACTTATACAAAGCTTTACCATCTTTATTGCATACGCAATTTCCTTCTTTTCCTTTCCAGTATTTTCTTTATTCTTTGGCATAGAAATGTTTAAAAGACTTTGGATGAATAATTCACAGCTCACAGTATTTCCTTTTAAATAACACCATGTAAATATCTGAGTTCCTAGGATGCTCCCTTCTATTACAATGCACTTGTAGCTTTAAAAGTCTGAATTTTTCAGGCTGAGACAAGAATATAAGCAGTTATCTTTTCAATGACACTATTTGTGTATTTTGCTACTATTACAAAGCTCTTTCACTTATATTACCCCATTTCATTATAAAAATGTTCTCCAGTCACTTAGGCTTAACTGTTTCATATTCTGCAGTTTAGGGATATCCTTTTTCTAAGATTTTACCTCCCACACAGTAAATGAGATTATAGTTAAGTCTTAACATGGGGTTTTCAATACCTTAATTAAAATTATGTTAACAATGAGCAGAGAGGGATTTGTCAGTTCCCCAAGGGAGGCAATGGATCAGCATAATACCACAACCTCAATTTTGTGAAGTGTCTATTTAAGAGGATAAACACATCATAAATAAGTTAGGGAAAGGAAAAGAGTACACACAGTGAGCTGTGTAACCCTTACCTGATTCAACTGTTGTTAAGGAAGCTTAAGAAGTGATGGATATCACTTTATCTGGCTTCTTTCCTTCTATTTCTTTGTCCCTCAACTTCCACCCCAAGCATTTATTATCATCAAAGACCCATAAAGGCTACCAAACCAGTAAATGCCTTCCTGTCAAACTCAAAGTCCCTTTCTGTTTTCATTCTTCTATGGTTAACATTACATTCTAGGCTCTTCCCTTTCACTCATTAATTTATTCAATAAAATTGATTCCTGATATGAGTTAGACACTGTTACAGTGAAGAAACAAAGTCCTGTCTTTTTGGAGCTTGTTTTCTAGTGGGGGTGGGGATATATGCAATCAATAAAAAGGTGGTTATGCATGCACTATAATACCAGGTAATGTAAATTCTGTGAAGAAAAATAACACAGGTGAGAGAAAGCTACATCATAACCAAGCCTAGTTGCCTCCCTGGGCCTCATTATTCTCATTCATGTCCTCCATTTCTGCTCTCCACCCACTGTTCCACAAGCAACCAGGCACCCTCCTCGCTCATGGTCTTTTGAGGTATTTGCTGTTGATTGGTTTGTGCCCCTAATTTTTTTCTAGTCTTTCCTCAAACATCCTGTCAGACCTTCCTTGCCCACTCACCCTCACCACACCCAACACTGACACTTCCTATCTGCCTCCTCTGCTTTATTTTGCTGCTAATACCCTGTTTCCCCCCAAATAAGACATCCCACGAAAATAAGACCTAGTGCAATTTTTTCAAGCTTAGAAATATAAGGCCTCCCCTGAAAATAAGACCTAGCGCAGTCATTGCTACAGCTCCCCCCAAATTCGTGATGGAATTCAGAGTTTAGCTGGTTATGCTGATGTTTGTGATGACACAACTACAGTATATTATTAAATGCTGATTTTTTGTTCAACAATAAATGTGAATTCTTGTTCATGGAAAAATAAGACATCCCCTGAAAATAAGACCCAGCACATCTTTAGGAGCAAAAATTAATATAAAACACTGTCTTATTTTCAGGGAAACATGGTACTTACCATTACCTACCATGCACTATATTTTACTTACTTATCTTGTCTATTGTCTCATTCTCTCACTAGAATAGAAGCACCATGAGGACAGGGCATATTGTCCATTTTTTTCATGCTGCATCCCCGCTGTCTAGGACAGTAACTGACACTTAATATACTCATAGAATAACAATAAGAAGAAAGTAGTTTCTCCTCTTTCCAGTACTGCTCCATTACCACAACATTTTCATAATACAAAGAATCAATTCTTTAGACAAAATGTCCATGATTAAATATTCTTTCTTAAAACCTTTTTAAAGCTCCTAACTGCTTACTACCTCAAGTACAAACTCTGTGAGGCTTTCATCTGGCTTTGAAAGCTCTTCTCAATGTGATTCTAAGTTATCTAGACATAACTCCCCACTCACACACACAGGGTCACTCTCTAGTTCTCCCTTTTCTTCCCCAAGCACTTGCACTCTCTCTGTTTTCCCTCTTTACTCCAGCCCACCCAACAAAGGCTGAATTTGCTTGCTGTAGAATTATAGAAGGGGGTTTTGCAAATATTTCTCATAACACAAAAATAATTATTTCAATCCCATCACAAATCATCCCACTCATTCATAACAACCTTGAGAGTAGGTAATATTACTCATATTCAAACAGAAGATTGTACAGAATTGGAAATATAGTCAATAATATTGTAATAACTCTATATACTGCCAGGTGGATATTGGAAATATTAAGTGAATCAGTCGGTAAATTATATGGTTGTCAACCCCTCTGCTATAAACTTGAAACTACTACAAAATAATATTGAATGTAAACTGTAATTAGAAAATAAATTTTTTCATTCAATCTCATTACAGACAAATATAAGATGCAAAACGATAAAACTAAAGATATAAAAAAGAAAACACAAGATCAAAAACTGACCCTGACAATGGCATGTAAGAATTTGAACCTGGACTGGCCTCTCAGGGTGTGGAGCCTGTCTCCTTTCCATAATATGCTGCTGTCTCATGCTTTTGTAAAATTGTCTTCCAATTTTCCTTCTCCTTAAAGTGAGGGCCTTATATTTTATTTATTTATTTGTTTTTGGTGTTCCTCAAAATCTTTAACACGTATTGTTGAATAATTTGGATTAACTGGTGCGTCAACGCTGGTAGTTCATGCCCTGGCACTTGAATATTTAAATTCATTGTAAGTTGCCCATGAGATTTTCCTTTGGGTCAGAGATTGTATTACATATTGCTTTTGTGTCTATTTGCAAGTCCGTTGGCAGGTTAATGAATGATGCTGTGGAGGGAGAGGACAATTTTTCCTCCTAAGTTCCTGGGGCAACTTTGGTTTGCATCTCATAAAGAGGCTGGCTCTGCTCATGAAATTTCTGATACTGTGAGCAACAGCCACAGACTCCCACAAATTCATATAGAGAAAATGGAAACATCGCCAACCAGGAAAACTGACTGAGAATTGGCCTGCTTTTAAAATTAAGGCAACTTGCAATCATCTGAAATCATGTTATTGCAATTCCAATGCAATTTCCCATTAAAAATCTGTTAGTGGAATCAGGGAAAGTGTGTATTTAGGGTGAACATACCTGGTTTAGGCATTAGGTAGGCAGGTTATTTGTTTTTCTTCTTATTTACCTTCTGGGTTACTGAGCCATTTTGTCACTTTTATTGTCATATAGTATTGATGCCAAAACAATTAGTTGGAGTTGTTTTTTGTTTTTCTTCATGTTGTTATGTTTGTTTGTCCACCACAAAGCATAAACCAAGATGTTGAAAACCCATCAGCACTTCCATAAAATACTATGGAGGCCCTATCAGTGGCACTAGGGGCTTGGAGTGGACTGATGCCTTTAGTGAGCCAGAATCAGCCCCTTTGAAAGATGCCCAAAGAGCTAACCAGGTGTAGGTGGTAAAGGGCCTAGCTCAGTTCTGAGACAGGAAGTAGTTCCATCCACTCATTCTTTTATTCATATATCTTTCCTGAACCCCAGAAAGTGCCACACTTTGGATCAGACACTAGAGGTTACATCTTTCATAGGAAATAGCAGACGAGCCATCACCAAACTCTTAAAATACATCTGTCAGTTGTAATCCGGCCATGAAGTTCTTAAAAATGTCTTCAGATTGAGAAAATAAAATAAATTCAATTGCCAGTCTATTATCAAGGACAAGTGCAAGCCAAAGAAAAAGACCTGAATGACCACAGATGATATAAGGTCTAAAGTGAGTTGGACCAAAAATTCATTATGCTTCCTGATTATTAAACAGGAAAGTCTAACCTAATGTAAATAACCACACCATAGATATTCTTTCACTGTTTTAGCAATCTTACTTTGCGACTGACATTCAGAGCAGTAACTGAGAGATTAAAATTATTTTAAAATATGAAAAAAACAACAAATACCAGTATTGAGGAAAAATGTAAATGTTGCTTCATATAAGAGACAGCTAATTTGAATAATGTTACTTTGGTCCATGTAGTCCACCAAGACGAATAAAAGCATACACATGTATAACAACAAGTTAGTACTTTTATCACTCTGATTTGTTTCTTAGCAAATTATTCCTACCCAACTTCCCTAACTTACCATTGGCACTGTTAATTTTATTCCCCTGCTGTTCCTGAATTGTCAAGTTTTCTTAAAATTAATCATTTGCTTTCCTGACCATCTGTTGTGGTCTGGCAACCTAATTTTGCCAGTCACCTTTCAGAGCAGATCTCCTAGGAGGGCTCATCTGTAGAGTGGGTTCTTACATCTCATCTGAAGACATAACTTGAGACTGTTTGCCTCTTTGTCAGTGATCTAGTCCCATTGCTTCATTTTTATTTTTCCTGCTTCTATTAAGCATGGTGCAGTGACAGCTGATCAGAATGCATCACCTTGAGGGGCACTGGGGTGACACGAGCTCATGTGCCAAATTTTGCCTGGAGTAAAGCTGAGCTGCCAATTTATCACATGGCAGTGCACCAGCGTTTTTTATTGAACTCAGGCAAATCTTTAATTACAACAGTACCACAGGGCATTGCTCCAGTAAAACAGAACTGTAGCCGCCTCTCCTTGGAGACTAATTCCCCTGACGAAGGCTGGTGCATCTGTAAGAGGTGCCATTTCCTTCCCATCAGGGGCTAACTGAGACAAGTTTGAACTTTACAGGTAGGTTTGGAAATGCCTGAGACAGAAATAGTTCAGAATATTCAGCATTTGTTAAGAGAGCAGGATGTGTGTTTTGAGCCTGGAAAATGAGAAATAATAGGATTTTCTGGAGACCAGAGGGGTGTGTGGTAAGGTTATGACCACAAACATATTACTAGAGTGGTTATCTTGGGCAGGGAGAAGACTCTCCTTTCCAGGAATTATCCCTGAGATGCTGGGCCTGATAAGTGCTCTATAACCTAGGTTAACAGGAAAGAGAAAAGCCAGGTCCTGAGCAGAAAAGAACTTCACTATATAGGTTGGATTTAGGGTGAATAAGTGGAGAAATGAGCTAAAAGGAAGTTAGCTTAATCGGAGCAAGAAGTACAATGAATTGATTTTTAAAATAATAAATTCAAGAATCTTGGCTGGAGAACACCCATCTATAAAGCTTTGAAAACTTGCCTAAGCCAAAATGTTGAACGTTAATCAATGCAGTATGTATTTGTACCTTGAAATCTTACACCTGGGTAAAGTGTATTCCAACTGACCTGTGTGGAATGGGCTCGTTGTATCAGTGTGGGGGAAAGAATATGGAAATGGCAATAAAGAGAAAAGTCATAATAAAAGTAGTGGGAGCTGAAGTGGAACAGCTGAGGTTCAAGGTGACCACTGCTGGCAGCGTGACACTTTTCCTCATCTGTAAACTGGGATAAAAGAGAACTTATTTCTCAGGCTATTAAAAGCATGAGATGAGGTAATGTATGTGAAGTAAAGTACCTGAGTTTCATCATGGCTGCATATAAGAGGAAAGTCTAACTACACTAAAACTCACATGCATATGTACACACAGTGGGATTTTAGAAAATACAGTTTTACAGGGTCAGAGGTAATAAATCTGGATTGCTCTAGTTACCCTGAAACGGTGGAGGGACTACAGCTGTGCTAACAAGGCTGTGAAAAATAATGAAAGAAGTTTGCTGCCGTGCAGATTGATAGCCCACACACATCATCTCCAAAGGTCAATTGGGAGGCTGTCTAGGGCATTTTGATGAGGATTAAGATGCCCTTTAAAATCCTTATTATTTTCATGACAGTTTTTCAACTTTTTAAAAAACGTTATTGAAGTGACATTTGTTAATAAAATTCGATAGGTTTCAGGTGTACAATTCTATAATACATCATCTGTATATTGTATTGTGTGTTCAGCACCCCAAGTCAGGTCTCCTTCCATTGCCATTTATCCCATTTACCCTCTGCTACCTCCTCCCAACCCCCTTTCCCTCTGGTAAACACCATGCTGTTATCTGTATCTATGAGGTTTTTTTTCTTTGCTTAATTCTTTCAACTTTTTCTCCCAGCTGCCCCAACCCTCCTCCACTCTGACAGCTATCAGTCTGTTCTCTGTATCTATTAATCTATTTCTATTTTGTTTGTTTATGTTCATTAGATTCCACAAAAAAGTGAAAATCATTTTGTGTTTCTCTTTCTCTGAGTGGCTGATTTTACTTAGCATAATACTCTACAGGTCCATCACGCTGTTGCAAAAAGTAAGATTTCCTTCCTTTTTTATGACTGAGTAGTATTCCACTTTGTAAATGTATCACAGCTTTTTTTATCCACTAATCTACTGATGGACACACGGGCTACTTCCAAATCATGACTATTATAAATAATGCTGCAATGAACATGGGGGTGAACATTCTTTCATGTTAGTGTTTTGGGTTTCTTTGGATAAATTTCAAGAAGTGGAATTACTGCATCATAAGGCAGTTCCATTTCTAAGTGTTTGAGATATCATCATACTGTTTTCCACAGTGGCTGCACCAACCTGCATTCCCACCAATAGTGCACAGTGTTTCCCTTTCTCCACATCCTCGCCAGCACTTGTTGTTTGTCGATTTACTGATGATGGCCATTCTGACATGTGTGAGGTGGTATCTCATTGTGGTTTTAATTTGCATTTTTATGATGATTACTGACATTGAGCATCTTTTCGTATGTCTATTGGCCAACTGTAAGTCTTCTTTGGAGAAGTGTCTAGTCAGGTCCTTTGCCCATTTTTTAACTGGATTGTTTGTTTTTTGGTGTTGAGTTTTATAAGTACTTTATAAATTTTGGATATTAACCCCTTATCAGACGTATCATTGATGAATGTGTTCTCCCATTCTGTGGGTTATCATGACAGTTTTTTTTAATCTCAGGAAAATGGCTGGAGTTTTAACTGCATCCCAGTTGGAGGCTTATAAAATTCCAAATCACATGCAAGATCTGATCAAGAGCACTCAGTATATGGACTTGGAAAATGAATGGACTGTGCTGGCTAAAGGGGCAAGAATAACATCAAAAAGGAGAAAAAGAAATGCCGTGGAAGTGACGCCAACAAAGTATGTGATAGGAAGCAACTGGAGGTAAGGAAAATGAAGCCAACACGACCTGAATGATTTGGAGCATGTTGACTGTGATGCAAAGTGTACGGCAAAGAGACAAATATTAAAAATGACTAGAAAGTGAGGATTAGCCTACTGAAAAATAAAAATAAAAGGGATATATATATATATATACATATATATATATATATATTTTACAAATAGCTTCAATAGGCTGTAGGCCTCGGAGAAAAGGAACATGAAGAGCATTCAATCAAGAATTAGGGAGAGGAGGAAGACATTAGGAAAACAGATGAAGCTGTTGTAACCCTGAGCCACAGCAGAAGAGGTGATTTTGGAGAAGGAATGATAACGTGGCTGAAATAATCAGCAATGGTCAGATTTTACATAAATTTGAAAAGTAATCAACATTCTTATCATTTCACTTGAAATTACACAATTGTCAGTAAGACAGTGAGAGTGAGGTGTGTCAGAAACATGGAAGAGAAGGATATGAAATGTTCTAAATATGGAAAAAAAAATCCTTTCAAAAGGCAGACTGAGAAACATTACTAACACAGAAAAAAAAAAAAAGCTAATCAGAATGGAGTTGTTCTCCACACAAAATGAAAAACTACACTCCCAGGAGCACAGGTGGACACAGCGTCGAGGAGCTGGGCCCTCTCAGAGTCAGAGTTGCATTGGTGACATCACCCCATCCTCTCTTTTGGGGAAACAGACAGAGTAGGCTGCTTTAGCTGGAGGCCTGGTGAATATTCAGGCACACAGCTCACTGGCAGATTGCAGTCGGCTAGCCCATGCAGACTGCATACAGGGAAGGAATGTACAGTGTAAATTCTGCCTGGACTGAGGCTGTATTCATCTTTTAAATGACTAAACTGCCATCATGATTTTATACAACAGTCTCATGAGTTTGGATAATGTGAAATCATCCCTATAAAATGAACTTTCATTGGTGTGCCGATCATATATTTCTGAGCTTATGACACCTGAGAATAAGATCCTGGGTCCCAGAAAATTCACCAAAATAATTAAAAAACCCTAGTCATGGGGCATTATGGATGAAGTGATATGAAGCCTAGGAGTAATGGGGACAGGGGTGATGCAAATGAAAAAAGACTGGCCATGAGTTGATCATTGCTGGAGATGAAAATGGGCTCATAGAAGTTGACTGTACTGTTTAAAATTTCCCATAATAAGAAAAAATTTTTAATAAAACCAACTATTATTAATACCATGTACTTTACGACAATAATTTTTCTGATGAAGGGTACAAAAACTGGGCTAAAGTCCAAAGACTTCATTGGTTCACTTGTAATTGAAACCTAATCTACAATTCTAAATAGTATTCTGAGGTACCTTACCTAAAGACATGTACAATAAGCCAGACCCTTTTCTAAATAGTCTCATTTTATTATCATGTCAAAAATAGCACCCATCTAGGTGACTATAGTTATTCTTATTTAAAGTTTAGCTATAAGCCTCTTGGAAATAAAGGTAAATGGTAAACTATAGTGATTAATAAAATTCATGTTCTGATTTAAAAAATACCAAATAGATTTTTCCGGGCATTAAATTCTAATGTCTAAATGAACTTTGTATTATAATACAAAGAGCATAATATAACATAATGGACAATGTCTTTAACATGACTTCACAGATTAATTGTTTCTCATATGGTCAGTCCTTGAGTCAATTCCTCCTAAATATCAAAGGCTTTATACTTAGTCCAGGGAGCCAAAGAAACTCTTTTGAGGTCTATGGTAGAATAGTCTAGATATGTAGCTTTTTGATATTAACTATCAATTAAGAATCAGGGATACTAAATATGGAAAGTATATCCATATTTTTAAAATTGACTTCTCTTAGCAGAGCTTTTTGACAGTGGCCTAATTTAAGTCAAATTGGAATTTCACTTTCTGTTGAGAATTCACATTACAAATTACAGAAAGGTTCATAAGATTTGGATTTGGGCATGTAGGTTTTGGGATGACATTATAGTTATATATATAATTTATATGTATTTACATAATGTTAAAGCTTTCACACCCTAATAACTAAAATGAAAAGCATCATGAGCTAGCAGTCAGGAGGTTTAAGCCACAGTTTTATTTTTACTAGTTCATGTAGCCTTGGGCAAGTAACTAACTTTTCTGAGTCTTGTTTCTTCAACTAAAAACTAGATCATTCAATTAAATGTTTCAGTTAGTTTGAGGCACTAACGTAAAATGCTTCTTGGATTCCTCTAATGTCTATGAATATGAATAAATCTCAAGGTGTCATTTAGTCAATAAAGTTTATCTCACCAGTATTGTATCTGGATCACTGTTGCTGGTTTCAACTTCAATCAAAGCCTTACATTCCTGCACAATATTCTGATTCTTCTTCCTGTTCATTTCCCAAGAAAAGGCCTGTAGCAAGGTATTAACAAAAATATACAAGAATTAGCAGCAATCAATAGTACACATTAAAATACTTTCATTCATCCTCTATTAACTTCTATACAGAAGCAGACTTCTGTAAGATAAACTGAGGAAATTCAATTTCTGATCTTTGTTCTCTAGAAGTATATGACTTAGATAAGCATGTGTAAAGGTTAAATAGACTTCCGGTCAAGATGGAGGCATAGGTAGATAGGCTTTGCCTCCTCACACAATCATAGGAAGAATTACAACCAGATTTCAAAAACAAATAACAACCAGAACTGTCAGAAAATCAAGCTATATGGAAGTCTGACAATCAAGGATTTAAAGAAGCCATAGTCATCCAGCCAGGTAGGAAGTTCAGAGTTCTGGAGACAGGGCAGAGAGGTGGTGTGGTGTGGACAAATAGCAGAGGTGGCGGATGGTCACACATTTACCTCTGGTGGATAAAAATCAGAAGGGATATCCCAGGAGCAAGCAATCCAACCCCCAGGTGAGACCACACAGTCCAGGGTTCCAACACCAGAAGATAAATTCCCATTACCTCTAGCTGTAAAAACAAGTGGGAGTTGGGGCGGCAGAAGAAACTGCCAGATTTTTGCCACTTAAAGGGTCCACATGGTCTTAGGACATATGCAAACCCTATGGCAAAAGCTGAAAGGGCACCAATCACATATAGGCAGTAGGTGAAGTGACTGGAAACAGGGTGAGTGCCAGACAAATTGCGAGAAACCAGTCAGGGGCATTGTCCCCTCTCTGAGCCCTCCACCACATACAGAGCCACAAAGTAGTGAAGCAGGTTGCCCCACACAATTTAGAGTTGCTTTTGCTACATAGGCCATGCTACTAAAAGGGGGGGAAAAAGCAGCTCTACCTAATACACAGAAACAAACACAGGGAGCATGTTAAATTGAGGAGGCAAAGAAACATGGCCCAAATTAAAGAAAATAACAAAAACCCAGAGAAAGAACTAATAAAACAGAGATAGCCAATCTATCAGATGCAGAGTTCAAAACACTGGGGATTGGGATGCTCAGAGAAATGATTGAGTATGGCAAGAAAATAAATGAAGAAATGAAGGTTACACCAAGTGAAACAAAGAAAAATCTACAGGGAATCAACAGTGAAGGAAAGGAAGCCAGGATTAAAATCAAAGATTTGGAACAAAAAGAAGAAATCAACATTCAACCAGAACAGAAAGAAGAAACAAGAATGCAAAAAAAAAAAAAAAAAAAAAAAACAAGGATAGGCTTAGGAACCTCTGGGATAACTTTAAATGTACCAATATCTGAATCATAGGTGGTGCCAGAAGAAGAAGAGGAAGAGCGAGAAATTGAAGATTCATTTGGAAAAATAATGAAGGAAAACTTCCCAAATTTGGCAAAGGAAATAAACATACAAGTCCAGGAAGGACAGAAAGTCCCAAACAAGTTGGACCCTGAGAGGGTCGCACCAAGACACATCATAATTAAAATGCCAAAAGTTGAAGATAAAGAGAGAATCTTAAAAGCAGCAAGAGAAAAGCATAGAGTTACCTACAAGGGAGTTCCCATAAGACTGTCAGATGATTTCTCAAAAGAAACTTGGCAGGCAAGACGGGACTGGCAAGCAGTATTCAATGTGATGAAAAGCAAGGACTTACAACCAAGATTACTCTATCAAGCAAAGCTATCATTTAGAATGAAAGGGCAGATAAAGTGTTTCCCAGACGAGGTAAAGCTAAGGGAATTCATCATCACTGAGTCATTATTACATGAGATATTAAAAAGATTTAAGAAGAAGGAGAAGACCAAAGCTATGAACATTAAAATG
Organism: Furipterus horrens; assembly: GCF_987537825.1. Taxonomy (NCBI): domain Eukaryota; kingdom Metazoa; phylum Chordata; class Mammalia; order Chiroptera; family Furipteridae; genus Furipterus; species Furipterus horrens. The sequence continues at coordinate 92,660,996 of NW_028327171.1, forward strand.
ACAACAAACTCACAACTATCAACAACTGAATCTAAAAAACAAAACAAAAAAAAAACTAAGCAAGCAACCAGAACAGGATCAGAATGATAGATATGGAGATAATTTGGAGGGTTATGAGCTGGGAGGGAGAAGAGGGAGAAATGAGAAAACGGTGCAGGGATTAAGAAGCATAATTAGTAGGAACAATATAGACAGGAGGATGTTAAGAATAGTATAGGGAAGGGAGAAGCCAAAGAACTTACATGCGTGACCCATGGACATGAACTAAGTGGGGTGGGGGGACTGCTGGAGGGAAGGGGGTCCTAGGCGGTGGGGGGGCAAACAGGAAAAAATTGGGACAACTGTAATAGCAAAATCAATAAAACACACTTAATAAAAAGACCAGGAAAAAAATTAAAAACCAGTCTGATGTTTGAAAATATAAGAACAAGTCTGTTAAATAAAAATTAAAGCTTTTAAATAAAAAAAAGGGTTAAATAATAACAGACAAGAATTTTAAAAAGAGTATCACAAGACATTGTAAGTATGAAATGAGTGGTGTGGTGGACTACGGTGCGCAACTGTGAACCAAAGGGCTTGTATTATTTTGCAAAAGATCTGCATGAATTACTGCTCACATCCTGAATAGATAATGTCTCATGAATATAAAAACTGTTCTTACTATTTGTGTCGGTGTGCTGGGGGGAATAAAATATGCATTCATTTCAAAATATCTATGATGGCTTTCTCTTGTTATGTAGTTCTTAATCAATTGATACTATACATGCCTAGTATTATGTGAGATATCTACAGCCATTCTTCTGATATTGAAAGGATGTCCTCGTACTTGAAAGGTAAGAAACTGTTAGAATGGAAAATTTATGATACAAGGAAAGGTCTCCTTTAATTGGAATGGCTGAAGGTAGACTCTTAGCTTCTTGAATGCAAGAACTGTATCCACGTCTGAGTCCTCAGTACCTGGCCCAGGACAAATGTTCCATATTTTGTTTGTTCGTTCAGTAAAATGAATCAACAAAGAACACAGAGGGAAAATGAAAAAGAATAAGAAGTTGCCGATGTAGGAAACAGTAAGTATTTTATTTTCAATGGAAGGCCTGATTTAGGAAATGGGAGGAAAGTTGTTAGGGAAAAGGAAAGTGGAATCTTCTGAGAAACACAGGGTGTGATAAAAACAATTCTCTAAGAAGAATGGGTAATTCATTAATTACTTATATTAACAAAGCTGAACTGTGGTGCAAATGAGCTAACTCATTTGCTAATTCCAGAGCCATTTTTATCAAGCTTTTGGAGCACATGATGAGGTTTACACTGAACACATCTGCCTTCTTAATTCCGTCTACTTAGGCTAATATTAAAATTAATTACACTTCCTGCACCTCGTCTGATAGTGATAATGCTTAATGTTGTGTTTATTGGACAGAATATTAAAAATTTACTGCAAATAATCCTCAAGTAATTGAAAGTTGTTTCAATTGCAGTTTAAAACCTGATTAAATTCACTTTTCAACAGCTTATAAAAAATTAAGTCTCCTGATCTATCCACCTGTTAGCTTTTGGTAACTATAGAATATCTTCTGAAGTGAAATGATCTTCTAAGAGTTGACATATAACCAGTCTCCCTTTCTTTACCCTTCACTTGCTAATCAATCCATTCTGATTTTCTACCCTCCTCACTCCAACAAAAACAACAAAATCCTTCCTGAGATCATCCCTATTACCTCTAAATCATTAAGTCAATGGACTTTTTTAGAGGTTTTAGCCTTTCAATAGAATTCAACCTCTCTGACTATTTCACCTTGGATTGCATTTTATCCTCACCTCAACCCTTTGCTTCAATAATAAAACAGATTCCTGATTTCTTTTCTTACTGTTCTGGCAATTCCCTCACAATCCCCTGTGCACACATCCTTGGATTGTAGCCATAAGATACTAACAGCCCTCAAGTTTCTACCTAGTTGTTCTTTTCTTCTCACCCTTACACATTTGGCATGTCCCCCTGGGAGTCTTGAACTGTGTAAGCTGAACTCACGCTCCTGTCCTCACAAACCCAGCCAGCTAGGATTCCCCGTTTCCGTGAATGGAATCACCATCCAAGCAGGTGCAAGAGCCAGAGATTCTGTACTCATTGTTAACATTCCTCTCTGCCTCGCCTTCTATATCCAGTATGTCACCAAGCTGGGTCAATGTTCCCTCCTCAAAACAACACAGAAGAAACAAAAGTATCCACTTCTCTCCTCTCCCTCACCATAACCCTAGCCGACAACAGGCATTATTTCTTCATGCGACCACTCTATTAGCCTAACCACTCTGCCTGCTTTCGCTCCTATCTCTACTAACCCTTCGTCCATATTGAGCCAAAGCAATCTTTTCTAAAGGAAAATCTAATCATGCTACTTGAATTTCTTCAATGGTTTTCCACTGGTTTGAGAATAAATGCAAAACCTTTCACCATAGGGCCTGCATGGTTCTGGTTACTGTGTACTCATCTTATGTCATCCCCTTTCAATCTTGGCCCATCATAGCTTAGTTGTCTTCATCAGGTACTCTATTCACCATGTTGCTTCTTCAGTAAGTGCTGTTTGCATTGCCTGGAAATGCTCTTTCTCTCTTTGCATCAATTTAATTGAAATTCAATCCTAAAAGTTCAGCCATCACTCTTTCAAGGAAGACTTCCCTGACCTCTCAGAAAAAAAGTCAAATTCTCTGTTATAAGTATTCATGTTACTATGCCATAAAAATGGTCATAACTGCAGTTTACATTTGTCTGTCTCCAGGTAAGCTCGATGGGGGGATTGGTTATATATACACTAAGTGACTATTTAGATGATATATATCTTGCATCTTATATATATATATATATACACACTAAGTATATAGACACACATATATAGCATATACATGTATATATACATATATGTATATACATACACACAAACATGCACACTAAATGGATCATGTCATTACAACACTTGGGCACACTTCAACCTCAATCATTTGAGTTTTTGCAGCATGCTACCTACCCATAAAATATGCCAACAAATTGCAAATCTTGATATCGCACAGTTAATGAGTAGAAGTCAGGGTTAAAGGATAAAACTAACTTTTATACAGAATATTACTAACATGCAGCATTTTGGACATAGCATGAGTTGAATAAATATCTGCTGAATATATAAATTCATATTCATATGTATATGGTACATAATTCAAAGTAAAATTCTGATGATTGTAGACATATTCAGCTTGACTTCTATTGTCTCAAGAGAGATATAGAGCCAAAACTTCAAAGTTATAGGGAACTGGAATGAGATACCCAAAAACAAAATGAGAAAAGGTTGCTTTACGAGGAAATGAGTCTCCATCACTAAAGACCTTTAAGAAAAATCTATACACCATTTGCCAAAGATATTACAAAGAAATGTGTGAGATATTTCTGTAATGTAACTATTGTTCAGAACAATTCCTACTGAAGGAACAATGCCTAGCATACCTCGTCTCCCACAATGTATATCACGGTATTTCACACAGGGCAGAAGTTCAGTAGATATTTGCTGATTGAGTCAGTTTATTGCTTTCAGAGCCTATGGCAACTCATTTTAATATTTCTTATGATGGCCCATATCCACCCTTGAAGGGTGAATTTAATTTTGGAAACAAGAAAAAGGCATTAGAAGTTTGATGAACAAGGCAGATAAACTAGGCAATAAATTTTGGCTTATAAAAGATTTAAAATGGTAGTGAGCTAATAATGTCTATGATCATTTAGTACCGAATCTGGCACAGGGTAAATGCTCATCCCGTTGTGGGTACTGCTATTATTATAAACTAAATCTGAGGGCTCATCCTCAAAAAGAATTTAAACAATGGTAGCATTTTAAGTATGAAAGTACCATGATTCTTTTAAGAGAAACAAACTCATTTGGATATGTGGACATGCTCAGGTGATACATCTGTTGAAATCAGTTTCAACAATGAGTTAGTTGTACTAATGAAATTATATCCCACTTATCCAGAACCTTGACTACCTATAGGGGTAACTACCTATTATGGAATTTGGCTAAGCATTTTTGTTATAAAGCATGTGAATGCAAAATCCTCAGGTTTATCCCATATGAATATCCTATTTGAGTATGCCTCTCTTAAATACAACTGGTTGAGTTCTCCATACATTATGCTGATGTGCTGATATTAACAATCTGACTTTTCCTCCAAAAGAGAGAACTTAGAAGAAAAAATAGAAATTGGGACCTTGTCCAGGACACTCAGATTACAATGTGTATGCTTTAATTAGAATGCTTTAAAAAGGTGAAAATGAAGCAAAACCTTTACCAAATGCTATTTCCAGAATACAGCAATTACTACATATTTGGTGAATAAGAAAAGAAAAGGAAAAAAAAAAGAAAAAAAACCACCTGGGATCTCTCAGATAGTTTGACATTTTCTGGCAGGGCTGCTGGGCATCTCTGCTGTGGTTTCACTTTCTTCTGTGTAGACTTCATCATTTTAGACCCCGAGATGTACTCTACATCTGAGTCTGCCCCTTCGCTGTTTCTTTTCCAGCCTCTGTAGTTAACCGGAAGCTCAAAGGATGCAAAAGGCTCATACTTCAAATCTTTACCTGAAGACCTGATGTTCTGAGTTTTTGTACTTTCCTTAAACAACAAAGAACATGTTTTTATTTTCAGGTAATCAACTTATTTATAATTAATCCCCATTTCCCTTAAAACCTTATAACATTAAGTGATATTTATTACTAATAAAAACCTTAAAAAGCAGGAGCTTTGAAACAGACTTCAGCAAATGTATACTATTGTAATGGCTCATTCGGAATCTGATTCAGCAGAGCTGGGCTGAGTCTACAGATCCAATTTTGAGGATGCAGAAGACCCCGAATTGAAAATAGTGTGCTTCCTGACTTCTTCCCAACAGAAATTTACTTGCCTATGGCTCTCTGGTACATATTACAATAATTAAACATTCTTCATTTTAAAAAAAGTAAAAAAAGTTTCAAGACTGCATATCCTCACCAATAATTATTTAAGGGGTCCCTTTTAGTTTAGATGTTCTGATTAGTGGAGACTGGATAGTAAGAGAACCTGGTGGTTTGTTGAAGCATTACAGATCACATGTCTACAAGCAAGTTCAGGGCGCCACTTATCTAAATGTTGACTGGGGCTTATCAGTTTCATCATTTGCCAGTTAAAAAATGTGAATAACTAAAATTATAATAGTTTTCCATATTTTTTGTGTGATTCATGTAACTGAAATCTTTGTCTAAAGATTTAAAAATAATCCCTCTACACTTTAAATTTTATATAATAACAGACATTTGAGGAATGTCTTTAAGAAGACATTTAAGAAGCTACACCATCGTCTCTCGAGGCTCTGTAGCTTCAGCTTCACTGGAGAGGACACTCCAGCGTCATCGCAAGATGTCGATTCAACACGGGAGGAGACAGATACTGTGTCACTCCCGAGTCGGACTGCACAACCATTCTCGGCGGTGCAGATAGACTCTTAAGAAGCTACACCATCGTCTCTCGAGACGGACGGCTGCCGATGAATGTAATATGACATTCAGCAATCATAAGAAACAATGTAGGAATTACACATACAATGTATGTCTAGGTAAAGATATATCCACAGACAGAATCAATCACTCTTTCTGTCTCTCACAGAGATCTCTCTCTACATATGATTAAATATATAAATATATATATCTCTTACATAGTTATAGAAAATATTAGAAAAAATACATTAAATATTTTAATTGGTCATAACTTCAGAAAGAGGTGGTTTAAATTTTCTTATTTATATTTTATTTTCTGAGTTTTTCCTAATAAACATGCATCACTCTAAAAAGAAATGATGAAAATTTAAAAAATTCATTAGTGCTTCACTTTCTGAACCTCATAAACTGTGATGACATTTGGTCCTTGATAAGTCTTCTCCTTCATATGAGAAACCACACAAATGGCTCAGTCTTACATTAATTACTAACCTTAGATGCTGAAGTTTGGCAGGTGGGAGTGAATTCAGTGATCCTGCTTCTTGGTATAAACTGAGGCTATGGGAAAAGTCATTAGACATATGTGAGTAAAAATAACTTTTCAACTAGCATATTACAATAATTCAACATTCCTCATTTAAAAAAAAAGTTTCAAGATTGCATATCCTCACCAATAATTATTTAAGGGGTCCCTTTCAGTTTAGATGTTCTGATTAGTAGGACTGGATAGTACAAGAGAACCTGATGGTTTGTTGAAACATTACAGATCACGTGTCTTAACGACCAAGTTCCAGGTGCTACTATATCAAACACCATCTCCACAGGCCTCCACTCCCCTTTCTGGAGACATATTTAAATAAAATGTCCCCACTTTTGAGGGGTAGGGAAAAATGGTAGTATATTATACACATAGTCTACATCTTGCTCTTTTATTTAAGGATATATCCTAGAGATCTTTCTTTCTTAGAACTTAAAAGGCTTCTTTATCCCCTTTCGCAGCTGCTTTTTATTCTAAGGTATTGTTGTACAACATTTTATTTAATAAAACATGTTGATGGACATTTAGGTCTTCTCAATATTTTACTACACAAAATATGTCACAATGACTTATAAAACAGGTAATTTTGTAAATAGGTAATTTCATATTTGTGTGAGTACTTCTATACAATCAATATCTAAAAGTGAAATTTCTGGATCAAAAGGTATAGGCATTTACAGTTTTGACAGGCATTACTAAGTTGTCTCTACCAGGCTTTTTGGTGGCCTAGCATACAGTCATTCTTGAGAATATTTCAACGGCACTTAATAAAAAGTTCATTCTCTATTTTGAAAGTACAGTGTTTTATATATATATCAATTACATATTATTAATGTATATGTATTTCTAAACTGAGAGCAAACTAAAGTTTCTTATTACTAGTATGATTGTCTTTTTTCCATGTTATCATTTGTAGGTTTTGCTTTAGCTAATGTGAGAGATTTGTAATCGATACATCTTCATTGTGAACTAATGACTTAAGCCTAATTAAATGCCCTTCCTTACACTACTAGCTTTCCCCTTGAATTTCAACTTGTCTGATTTTAGGATGGACCCCTATTTTATTTTTGTGTTCCTATCTGAATTCAACCTTTCTGAATTATATACAGTGCAGGCATGATCTCTGCTATGTGATACAACCTAAAATCCCTTTACTAAGGTAAGCTTAGACCATTTATATTAACTGATACCATATATATGTTTGTTATTTGTTTTCATATGATTTTATTTTGTTTATATAATTTCTCTTAAGTTTTTAATGATACAGTCCATTTATTTTTGTTTTGTGTAGGTACTTCTGATATTACGTAGGTTTTTTCCCCTAGTGACTACCATCATAATGATAACTTTATATAATACTTTTTCTTAGTTCTTTTCATTTTAGACAGTATCTGTAAGTTTCCTGTTCTAAATAGTGACAAAATTTATTTTCTTTTCCCTCTTTTCTTCCACTCTCTAATATATATTAATATTATATTTGTTAGTGTTTATAGTAGTACCAAAAAGTATGCTTAAACTACTTAAATAATATATCTTAATTTCCTAGAACAGATGAGGCAAACAACTTACCTTTCACCTTTCATTCTTGACCTCCTGTTTGTGTTACCTGAATTATTACTACATTTCTAGGACATTTACACTCAGTTTGGTACCTAATGATACATATGTTTTAGTCTTATTTCTATAGTTAAATATAGTAAATGCTTATTTCCAGTTCTTTGTTGTAGAATTTTCAGGTATTTCTTGGCTGGTTCAAGTTTGACCTCTAGTTGTTTCCTAAAAAGGGATGATGAGAACAATGTTTCCTGAGGGTTTATTCCCTATTTTTAAAACTATTTATTTGCTGTGTTTTATTTTACAATGGTTTGGTGAATATAAAATTCTGGATTTACACTCCTTTACTTGAGGATCTTATAGTTTGCTTCACTACCACCTGGAGCTGCCATTTTTGTAGAGAATTTGAAGTCAATCTAATTTTTTCTCCCTATAAGTGATTTGATCTTTATGCCTATTCACCAAAGGTGCCTATCTTTTTCTTTACAGCTAAGTAACTTTACAAGAATATGCCTTATTGTTGACTGTTCTGGGACAATTTTCCCTACCATGCAGTGTACTGTTTCAAACATGTAGCTTCCAGTTTTATTCTCTTTTTGAAAACGTGAAAAGTTTTCCTGATTTCTGTCTTCAAAAATGTGTTCTTCCTTCATTTTAACTTCTCTTCCACAATCTCAGAGGGAAAAAAAAAGCCCATCATTTTATACTAATTTAAACCCTCTACCTGAGTCCTTGTAATCCTTCCTTTCTGTCTTTGCTGGAATTTTTCTGCACCAATTCAGCCTCATCTCTGCTGTGAACTTTCTCCAATTCCACTGGCTCCTTTTTCCTAGTCCAGAAGCATTGCCAAATTTCACCCAACCACAAATATACCTCAACCTTAACTACCCTCCTAGCTTCAACCCTATCTTTTCTGCCCCTTCAGTAAAAATTTCCTAAAGTAGTTATTACTCATGGCTCCCATTTCTTTATTGTTCATTGAATCCTCAACCCACCTGGCTTACTCTGTGAACTTTATCTTGCTTATGTAAGAAATGGCCTTTAAGTTATAAAAAACGATGGACCAAGACAAAGAAAAGACAAGCCACAGACTGGGAGAAAATGTCTGCAAAAGAAGCATTTGGTAAAAGACCAAAATGTTATACAAAGTTCACAAAAAACTAATAAAACTCAACAATAAAAAAAACAAACAATTGATTAAAAATGGGTTGCTATATATATGTACCTCTGTGTTCCTTGCAGCGTTATTTACAACAGCCAAGATGTGGAAACAACACAAGCTGTTCTTCAGTGAATGAATGGATAAAGAAGATGAGGTACATATACAATGGAATACTACTCAGCTATAAAAATGATCAAATATTGCCATTTGCAACAATGTGGATAGATCTTGAGATATGCTAGATGAAATAAGTCAGACAGAAAAAGACAAGAACTGTATGATTTCACTCATATAAAACATATGAAGCATATAAAACAAAACACAACGAAGAACCAAACTTATAGATATAGACAATAGAATGGTGGTAACCAGAAGGGAGGGTTGGACAAAGAGGATAAAAGGGGTCAAATACCAGGTGACAGAAAGAAACTAGAATTCAGAGAGTAAGCACACAATTGAGGAATCTCTGAATAAGGGGAGGATGATGCCAGACCATTGTGAGGCAAAGGTCATAGACAATCACCAGTTAGTTCTCTAGGACTGGATTTGAACCCAGGTGTGCCAAGGGACAACCCCACACTTGGAATTCAAAATCAGAACAATCTGGGTCCTGAGTAAGAGGGGAGATTAGGTCTAACAAGATGAGAAGCAGAGGGGAGGACTCAGGAGTGCTGGCGCTCAGAGATACAGGCTCAGAGGCCCAGGGTTTCCTTAGAAGGGACCAGTGAACATCCTGCCTTAGAAGAAAGTCAAACACTTGTACCAGAGCCTGAGAAGACTCAGGAAATAGGTCCTTAGGTGCGGCCTTGATACCAAGCAGGCTCTGACGGTCCCCAATTAGCATACATACTAATTGAGAATTGGTAGTACATACAGTTCAGATGCTTAAGGAATTTTTGTAGGGCAGAGATAAAATAGGCATATTTCCTTTGAAACCCAAATTAGTATTCCCTCCATTAAATATAATTTCAGGCAATACACCTGAATCTCTACTTATTTCTCCATCTCCGTGGATAGAATAGAAATGGCTGACTGATATGTGGCAAGACTGCTTGCCACTGTCAAAGCTACTTCTATCCCTCTTGGAGTATGAATGAGCTCCCTCTGGACTCACATGGGCCCTCAGTGGCAGCAGTTGGTCACTTGTGTGAAATCCAGGAGCAAACAACAACGGGCAGAATAGGCTGCGTGATGAAGCCAGCGGCAAAGCCTATTCTGGTCTCACCACAGCACAATGCCCCGAAGCCAGACCGTTCTGATGTCCCTCTTACTGCTGGTGCTGCCCCGGCTTGTTTAGTAAACTACAGACGCTGTTTGTCAGGTAATGTGACATCAATTCCTCAAGAAAGAATAAAAAAATGATTTGGAAGTTGAAGAGCTTTTATTAAACACCTAATGTGCCCCAAAGTGAGACAGGAGTGATGGTGGGAGGTACAGGAAAAAAAGAACACATGATGCTCGCCTTCAAGAAACTTCTAAACTAGCTTGTTATGAGCAATTCGTTTAATGTCTCATTTGCTATTCTGTGAGCAGAGGGCCCAGAGTGTGAATATATTACGCATTATCCCTTTTGGAAAAGCAATGCATCACCATAGAGAAATGAGATCCTTGTAGCAAGAGTAATAAAGTAAAATATTTCAGCTATAGTGAGTATAATAGCCTCTTGTTAGACAAAGGTCTTTAGGTGTCATAAATTTTAGATTATGGCAGTTTACGTTAGGAGGCTGAAAAGTACTCTTGATGAATAAATATATTTTCTAAGACATCTGTCTCTGTAGTTATACAGATTTGAAATCTCAGCATCCTACACAAAAATGACACATTAAAAAGATTAAACTGTGAATGGGGAAATGTGTTCACATTCTTCATTACAGAGCTGTATTCAGATATGCCATTTCAATAGGAAAACACAGCAGAAGGTTCAACATGTCTTTTCTGCTCTACGTTTACTGTTAAAACAACCAATGTGGGACTTAATCAGATTAAACTCTCATTTTTTTGTGTCCACGTGAGAACTACAGAAGAATAGAATGCTATTGCTGGAGTTCTTTTACAATAGGCATGGAATTTTACACAGGTTATTCATTTGTTGTAAAGAGTAGGAACAGGACAATAAAATCCAAATACAGTCTCCATACTATCATCCAAATGCAACACTTTATTTTGATCAAATGTAAGAAAATTTTTGTTTCCAATAATATATGCAAAGGTTTTAAGTGTAACCTATGTAGAGTCAATAAATCTAATCAAATGAAAAATATTTATTTTTATATTTATTTGTAAAGAATTCTCATAAGTCAGAGATTCAGTCAAGATGGTGGCATAAGCAGACTTGGCTTGCCTCTTTGCACAACCACATCAAAATTACAACAAAACAGAACAACCAGTGGCCAGAAACATCAGAAATTGAGTTGAATGGAAGTCTGACAACTACAGAATTAAAGAAACCACATCCATTGAGATGGGTAGGAGGGCTGCAGATGCAGAACAGGTTGGTCACATCCACGTGTGGTGGATAAAAATTAGGGAGATTTATCTCAGGAGTGAGGAGTCCCAGCCCCACACCAGAATACCCAGCCCAGGGTTCCAGTGCCAAGAAGATAAGTTCCCACACCTTCTGGCTCCAAAATCCAGCAAGGATTGAGTCAGTGGAAGAAACTGCTGGAGCCCCAAGAAGTTCCTCTTAAAGAACGCACACATGGGCTCACCTACTCAGACTCACCCCTCTGAGCTCCAGCACTGTGATAGCAGCTTGAAGGGACTAGTGGTATACAAGGAGAAACTGGAGTGTCTGGCATCAAGGCCAGCAGAGGCCATTGTGCCTTTTCTAAACATTCCCCCCACAGAGCCACAGAGCTAGCAAGCTGGTGCCATATCCGAGACTCCAACAACCTGGCTAACATTCTTTGAACTGCCTTGGAGATCCACAGAGACTCCATCACACCCAACTTACAGGCCCACCCAAGCTGTTTTCCAAATGAATGACTGGTCTTGGCTCATGCTTCACAACTTCCTAAATTGTATCAAACAAACAACAGCTGATGTCAGTGAGCTCCCAGGCCCAGAACCAACAGCAACCAGCCTAGACTCACAGTTTGGCTTCACCTGGGAATCTCCAAGCCCAGCACAAGTAGCAGCCATTTCAGATTGCTTTATAGCTCAGTCAGGATGCCCAGGGCAAAACGCAGGTGGGGACTGACCTTGGCCTTCACCACCTGGAAAGCCCCAGGGCCAGAGCACCCAGTGAACAGCTACAGACCACGTTGGAGCACCCCCATCCTGCCCCTGCACAGCTAATCCTCCACGGAAGGGGGAGGTTGGTGGTCAGTGGTCATAGCCAGTCGTTGCAGCTGACTGACCTGTGTAAATCCCTCTCATTGACCTGTCAACAGCAATCAAGACTCAACTACAAGAGGAGGGTATACTCAGTCCACGTGAAGGATGTACCCCAAGTACCCATCTTGGGTGATAAGGGAGGCTGTGCCACTGAACTTTACAGGACACCTACAAGATTAGATCACATTACCAAGACACAGAGTGAAAGCAGCTCTATTCAATACACAAAAATAAACAGAGAGGCTGCCAAATTGAGGAGGTGAAGAAATACGGCTCAAATAAAAGAACAGAACAAAACCCCAGAAAAAGAACTAAACAAAATGGAGAAAGCCAACCTATCCGATGCAGAGTTCAAAACACTGGTGATCAGGATGCTCATAGAAATGACTGAGTGTGGCCACAAAATAAAGGAAGAAGTTATACAAAATGAAATAAAGGAAAATATATAGAGAACCAAAAGTGATGGGAAGGAAGCCAGGATTCAAGTCAACGATTTGGAACAAAAGAAAGAAAGAAACATTCAACCAGAACAGAAAGAAGTAAGAATTGAAAAAGAAAAACAAACAAACAAGGAGAGGTTTAGGAACATCTGGGACAACTTTAAATGTGCCAACATCCAAATCATAGAGATGCCAGAAGGAGAAGAGAAAGAGCAAGAAATTGAAAACTTATGTGAAAAATAATGAAAGAAAACTTCCCTGATTTGGCAAAGGAAATAGACATACAAGTCCAGGAAGCACACAGAGTCCCAAACAAGTTGGCCCCAAAGAGGACCACACCAAGACACATCATAATTAAAATGCCGAAGGTTAAAGTAAAGAGAAAATCTAAAAAGCAGCAAGAAAAAGGCAAAGTTACCTACAAAGGAGTTCCCATAAGACTGTTAGCTAATTTCTCAAAAGAAACCTTGCAGGCAAGAAGTATTCAAGTGATGAGAAGCAAGGACCTACAACCAAGATTACTCTATCCAGCAAAGCTATCATTTAGAATGGAAGGGCAGACAAGGTAAAGCTAATGGGGTTCATCACCACCAAGCCTTTATTATATGAAATGTCAAAGGGACTTATTTAAGAAAAGGAAGATCAAATCTATGAATATTAAAATGACAGCAGACTCACAGCTATCAACAACTGAATTTAAAAAAACAAAAACTAAAACAAACTAAGTAAACAACCAGAACAGGACAGAATTATAGGTATGGGGATCATGTGGAGGGTTATCAGCTAGGAGGAGGAATGCAGAAAATGGGAAAAAGATGCAGGGATTAAGAAGCATAATTGGTAGGAACAAAATAGACAGGGGTGTGTTAAGAATAGTATAGGAAATGATGAAGCCAAAGAACTTACATGCATGACCCATGGACATAAAATAATAGAGGGGGATGGCTGGAGGGAAGTGGGTACCGGCGGAGGGAGGCAAAAAGGGAAAATTGGGAAAACTGTCACAGAATAACCAATAAAATATACTTAAAAAAAGAATTCTGCATAAGTCAAATGCCTTTGATCCTTCGGCCTTGTTTGGTAAACAGGTATTACATAAAAAATCCAGGCCTATTGGGAATTCAAAGATAAATAAAAATGGTCCCTTTTTCCAAAAAACTTAGTCTAATATAGGAGACACTGAATACAAAAGTAACTACAATACTAGGTAGCAAGTAAAATATGCTCAAAGAAAGACATGCATCTAGGACAAAGGAAATGAGAGAAGACTTCCCAGAGGAATGACATTTGTTTCCGACCTTGAAGAATGAGAGGAGGAGAGATGCCACTTCAGACAAGCCAGCAGGAAGGTAGGCCCTCAGGGCAGCACGGAAGCGGCGAGCGCACGTGAGGCGCAGGAGCAGCTTTGTGGGAGAGCCCTGCAGGGGGGAAGAAACTATGCCAGAAAGGTAACCAGGGTCAGGTAAGAGAGAGCGTGGATTTACTGTAAGAAGAGAAATTAACTGATCAGAAAAGATTAACCCAGAAAGTCCCAGAGAGTGTATAAGTAATATCACCCATTTGCACAAACATATTGATCATATAAACATACTACCCATTAATATTACATAAGTACAAATGGGTAAATGTAGAGTGGGCTTCATTCGCGGAATCAAGTTATTGTCTGTCTTTAGAATGAGAGCATCAAGTGGATTTAAAGTGATACCAAAACAAGGACAACAACAACAACAAAAAAAAAAAAACACACCACCACCACCAACAACAACAAAAAATCCCTGAATGGAATGTATCTCAACCTATGTTTCTTGTGTATGATCATGACACATCTGTCTTTGTCATACAATAGAAAGTAGAAGAGAATCTAAATTGTGAGCTACAGCTAAGAAAGAGGAGGTATTGAGGACTGGAAATGAACTCCAGCAAAATTGATTTTATAACTCTACTTTATGGTTTTAAATTGTTGTCTGGGTTTACTGAAAAACCAAAAAACAATTATGATAATATGCCAATTAGTAGCTGAGTAATTCAAGAGCCGCAGTGAAAATGGAAATGCTTCATTGTTTGGCCAGCAGGTGGCACTTGTCACTCAGTATAGAAAACAGCAGGTACTAAGGAATGAGCTGCAACCTCGCAGTTTGAAACAGATTACTCATTCGTTTACTCAGAAAGGGGAAAGTGGAATGGACTGTTTCAGAAGCACAGCTTATAAAGAGAGTCTTGGCTTGCTGACACAGCTTATCAATTATTGAATTTGAGCTCTCCTATGAGGTTTATTATGGAAAACTTACATTTTCCCACGAAACAAATACAATTTGCAATACATCAGTTTGTTTCCTTTATTAAATGTTCTCAGGTCCTTTTTGTATTTATCCTGTGATATTATGAGGTCAGTGCTAGAACGAGGCAAAAATGCAACAAATTCCAACTTCACAATTTAAAGATGTGTGACTTGATTCAAGTTATTTAACTTCTTTGAACATCACTTCCCTCAGCTGCCATAACTGTTGCAACTGGCTGGAATGTGGTGAGGGTTATGTAAGGTACCATCTGTTGAAATGACAGCTCTGGACTTAGCTCCTTCATTTTTGCCTAGAGGAACAGATCCAATCGTTGGAATACCTCTTTTATCGAAATAGTTTTCTAACTCATTATGAGTAATCTCTAACTAGGGTGTCCTGTGGGTATTGCTCCTAGAAGTTACACTTAGTCACTCTACACACCAGTGGGGAAAATGAGGGGTGGAGAAGAGGCTGTAGCTGCTGATTTCTAACACTAGGATCATAATACTACCTTGCCATTATTATACTCCTCCCAGTTGTTAGTGACAAAAACCCAGAACCATGTAATTGAAGTTCTAGAAGATCTTTGATTTACCTAGCCAACAATTCATTTTTTAGATCTGGACAAGAAAGTAAGAAATGGGGTGTGGAAATTTAGGTCATTTTTATACTAGCTCTGCAGGTCTGGTCAATGGACACGAGGCCATTGGTAGTGGGGAGCAAGGAGAGAGAGCGGGAGGTGGGCAAACCATAATTATGTGGTATGCATCTAATTATTTCTTGATATTAAGATGCTAGGCTTATTTCCACAAAGGGGCTGAGGGGGATGGGAAGGGATCTATGTCCTCTGAACTGGTGGAAGTAGGTTTCTATTTGAGTACTGCTAAACTCTATAAACCTGGCTCAACCTTTTACGAAAAAATTAGCTATGAAGAAAAAAAGAACAAGCAGAATGGGTGGCTCAAATCTGTTATTCCATCAGCTACCATCGAAATCTCTACTTCACTAATGAGTAAAACATCCAATCCTAAACAAACAGAAAGGTAATTAAAATTTTATGATTGGCACTATTACTTTCAAGGGTCAGCTCTGGTCCTTACAGGGAAAAAAAATCCAACCAAGATAAAAGCATTTCAGGGTGTGCTGAATGCCTTTACAGAGCTACAAGGAGTGGTAAACAAAATAAGTAACAGATTAAGACATTCCACACTGGAAAGATCTGACTTCACCAAATTGTTTACAAAGATAACTGCAGGCTGTGATACCTTTCTTTATTTCTGACCTGTTATCAAACCCATGACTAGAGGCTCTATAAAATTGTAGAAAGTTGAGCTGCTTTTAGGGGGATGGAGAATGCATAAGAGAATGTGTTCCCAAAGTGGGTCGCAGTATTTTCCCTAAAGAAATCCTGAGACTCCAGGCTAAAAGGGGAGGGTCATGTTTCTTTCAGTTGTGAATCTGGGCGGTAGCCGATTTGCAGGCAGATCCCTAGCAAGGTGGGAGACTAAAGAGAGTGGAAACTGAGGTAGAAAAAAAAGTTACCTTCTAAAAGCCCATGAATACACATAACAATAAGGTGTTAAGACTAGGGGGTCTTAACTCCCCCTCCCCAAAAGAGTTTTCTATTTGAATGAGCATTTTATGTCTTGACCTCTAGAGAGGGGTCAGACATGTGGACAAAGGCTGCTGGCCTTTTCAAGTTCTGTTTGACGAAGCTGACATCCTGTACAATTAGAAAATGTTAAATTTGGGTGCTGAATCCATAAAGTAAACAGAGATCTAATGACTATTAGAGCAGAGATTAAAACACTATATCTGCATGCCACCTTTTCCTTCACTTGCAATTGTCATGGTTACTGACATTATCTGATAGTAATGTTTTATTTATTGAATTTTCTTACTTAAATATGATTCTGAGTTTCTGTATTAATAGGCTAATATATTTTTTAAAAGAACAACTCTTTGTCTAGAAAAAATCTACCCTTAAGTAATAAATAAAAAGTCTATCCTTTGGAGTATACAGATTGGTGTCCCGATCTTGACCATGTGACCTTTACCATGCTGACTGACTAACCTCTACGAGGCTCTATGTGCATTCATAGAATGGAAATAAATTCTCCTATTCCTCACATGCACTGCTGTGTAATTGGACTTGGGTATCACCTATACACTTTTTTTAAAGAACTCTCCTCCCTGTCTGGACCCCTGGGGCACTTATCCTTACTTCTAGAACAGTCCTTAGATCCAAAATTAAAAGGAGGAGACAAAGGAGGACAGAAAAAAGAGGCTGAACACTTCACCTGGGTAAACCACATCAGTCAATTTGCACACGTGCAAACAACAGGTCAAGCATCAGAGTAGATTCTGGAAAGATTAATAACTGCTTACTTGCGGCTGCTGTTCCGCCAGTCGATCCTGATACCTTTGGACTGACTCCTGAAGTCGTTTATCTTTCTCATTTTTTGATGGTGAAACTGTGTTCATGGTGCCCAGGGGGATGGAAGGTAAGCATTCTTTCTGATGACAACTTCACAATCAACAAGTACAAGAGATAATTACATCAGGAGGAAATATGAAACTACTTACTGTCTGTAAAAAATTATTCACTCTACAAGGACTTACTATTTACATCTTACATCCAAAATTTGAAAATAAGAGAAGAGCATTGTACTGATGACTTTAGGTAATACATGACCTTAAATCTCCAATTCGCACGAAAAAACAGCTTACTGGAAAAGAAAGAGCTTAATCCAAAATGTGAAAGGTAGTATATAGTTGCCAGAATGAAACTGTTCATTATTTACTAATACTTCATTTACCTTGCATTATCATGAATGAGACCTTTTGCAAAAATGTTTTTAGATAATTGAAGCTTATCTTATTACTGCTAAACATTATTTCCCCCAAAACATTGGGGACAGAAATCCATATGTCCATCCACAATACACCAAATAATTCGGCTTCTGGAACACATGGATCCTTTGCATGATGACTCAGGATCACTGTGAAGACCAGTGACTGCTGTGCTATCATGTGCTCACTGACAGCCTTGGGGACAGAGTGGAGTCCTTTGCTAAATTAACTCCCCCAAGGGACACCCCCTACTGCAATATTCTTCTCTCCCTGCTGTTGTCAGTGTATCTGCTACAGTGATCACTCTGCTTCCCAACCTTATTGATGGACTGTTTCTAATTACTAGTGGGTTAGCACACATATTACATCATCAAGTAGAATTGCGTGTAAATGACAACAAACAGGCTGTGAATGAGGGCTTCCCTTGTCATGGCTACCAAAAAATACTAATGACTTCTGAGACATATGAATTGGAAGGTTTGAGGCCTTTCCCCCCACCCCTACTTTTGGTTTTGTGGCTACGTTCTGGGAGCTGAGTTAGCCAGGCTGTTGAAAAATTGAGAGATTATATTGTTCACCTCGGTATCAAGGCTTGGTAAGGATAAGATCAGCTCCCACTGGGCATGGCTTTGATTCTTACCTGGCTGTGTGCAGTTAAGGTCCAAATGTTAAGGTCAATGCTTAAAGCCTGCATCAAACAGGGTTTTCTCTGTTATGTAGGTACCAAAAAACGGGGGATGGGACAAGATAAATGATAATTAGGCTAGGAGAGGGAGGAGTAGGTTGAGAATAAAGAGAGGACCTTCTCCCATCTGAAACAGTGCAGGAAAAGTGAAGCATATCAAACCCACAATTTCTCTGTTTTGGGGAGCTGCAGCTTATATTTTTCTTGACCCCCACCAACAGAGAAGAACTACAATATAATCAAATTCAAGTACTACAGGAAAAAAATCCCATCTACATATGGTATTTGTTGTTGTTATTTTCAAAGAAAGGTGGTAGATAAACAAATGAGGGGACACCTACTATCTATGGAGCCACCTGCAGTGCTGAGAGAAGATATCTGTGGGGCGGTACCTATAAGGTTTCCACTTCATGGAATAAAAGAACCTTGTGGCATCATTTTTTATTCAGAAAAGGGAAACCCCAAGTATTGTTATTAAAGTGTGATTCATTCCCTTGTATTCAAAAATTTTTAGAAGCATATTAAATTTTAATACACAATTCAAGCCATAGATATTCTTTAAACCTCCTTTTCAAAATTCAGACTTTTGGTTTAGTCAAATGATTGTCATCATTTTTACTCTGCTGGTGATCCCTGTTTTCAATGCAGATAAACACATAGCATGAATGTAATGGAAGTGTACTCATAGCTATTTCTTGGGGACTGCGACAAAAATGTCTGACCTCCCTCTGTGCTTAAAGTGGAAACCAGAAAGAGGCTCTGGTGGGCTGGATAAAAAGGGCTCCACTTTACCCAGCCTGAGCCACCAACTCGGATACTACCATTTGTAAAATCATGTATGTTGTCACCATAAATTATTACGCTGGAATTAGGCTTTCTCAAATGTAAAGGATGCCTTCAGAAAGTGGGTGTGGTAAGACGGAAAGAGGACATGTTTTGCCTCAGATTCGTGGCTTTACGTATCAGCTCCTGGCATCCTGGACAAGTTATTGGAGCTCTTTTAGCCTTAATGTTTTCTCTTCTGAGAAGCAGAGAAACTCATGGGGTTATTAAAAAGATGAACTAAGAGAACATATGTAATTGTTGTGTAAAAGACAGCTGTTATACTTCTTACCCAAGTTCTTGTTACACACATTGTTTATTCAAATGCTGTTCATTGGCATTAACCCTGCTGACAATTGCCAATTAACTCCTGACAATAAACTATATTTTCTGTAAATACAGATAATTCTACTTCTCACCCCATTACTCTGTCCTTTTATTAATCAAATATTGCCCAATAAAAAACTATACTCCATTGTGCATTATTTCAACACACCAACTTTATGTGATTCTATCCTAATCCAATGACACACATTCATTCAGGGATTTGTCTAACAATAATCTATTTCACAGTATATTCTCAAAGTATGCCTAGC
The DNA here is from genome assembly GCF_987537825.1 of Furipterus horrens. NCBI lineage: Eukaryota > Metazoa > Chordata > Mammalia > Chiroptera > Furipteridae > Furipterus > Furipterus horrens. Next base: position 92,680,770 of record NW_028327171.1, read on the forward strand.
CCAGGCTACCATATTGAGTCAGAGGACTGAGTGAGGTCATCAGATCAGTTTCTCTTCCCCTGCAAACCACCACATCTACTTGCTGTCAGTGATCTCCCATAAAGAAATGTCAACTCTTATGTAACTGCCTTGGTAATCAGGGATTTTTTTCTTTACATTCACCAAAATCTCTTGCTGTCATTTTAAGCATATTTTTGTCATGATCTTTCCAGTGGATATAAAATACAGATAGTCAAAATTATGTTCATATAAAGAATCAATGACTTAAGAAATTATAAACACAAAAAGACTTCTTGCATTTTAGACTTTTAAGGTCCATCAGTTTTCTGCCAATGTAGCTAAATTTATCTTGGCTGTCACCACAAGTGGCACTGTTTTGATGTGTAAAAGAGACAGAATTAATGCAGCCTTGAAGCTATGCTCTTTGAAGGCATCACCACTGCTCAAGGAGAAGAGGGTAAGAGTGTAAGTAATGACAATTTAGAGATAAGGAAAACTGTAGAGGGCAGATTCCCAGTTCTATGCTTAGATCTGTGGAGACGGGCAAAAATTCTCAAGGCTTGTTATCAAGGGGTCCCCAGGGATCAGCGACATAGGAAATTGACCTTACAAAGTGTTCAGCTAGACCCAGAAAAGATGCAAAAGATACTATTATTACATCTCATTCTAGGTAATGGGAAGCTGAGTTTCAAAGAGACTAGACACTTGCCCAAGGCTTCACAGCTAATGGAGCCAGGAGTCAAACCCAGGCCGTCTGGCTCCAGGGCTACTCTCTAAAACACTATCCTACACTGTATCAAAAGTTCTTAGCTCATAATAAGTGATTAGATATTAACTCTTTTTTGAGGGTTGGGGCTTAAATCAATTTTATTTACATTTTCAAGCACAGGTCTTTCCACACTAAAAATAATTACACTGACAATGAAAACACTAAAAGTCAGACTATTAATATCAAACCTAAGCCAACACTTTGTTCCTATTTGGGAGATACTTAAGTTCCAAGTTAGGGCTGACATCAGGTTAGGAATCAAAAGACCTTGGCTAGTGGTTTCATCAACAGGTTTCTTAGCCTCTATTTGTCTTCATTTTTCACTTCTCTAAAATGAAGATGTGAGACTAGATCAGTGTTCTGTAAGCATGCTCCCCGAATCTTCAGGCCTTCTGCAGAGAGTAGGGAACAGATATGTACTTTGTCCCCCAGATTCCCAACCTCCGGCGCAAACGAGGACACTTCTGCATTTATCTACTTCATATATTTCGGGTCTGTAGCGAGTGTTCTCTGGCGGAGGTCGGGTGTGGGGGACAGGCTGTGCTGCAAACCAAGAAAGGAAAACTGAAAAGCCCCTGGATGACGTGAAATCTAAGAGCCCTGTCATTTGACTTTTTTTCATAGTTTCTAAATATGATTAACCTAGGGACTCTAGGTGGATGGGGCTTTCTTTAATAGCAGTTTCTGAATGTTTTCCTTTAAAAATTTTTTTATTTGCTCTTTTTTTTCAAGCTGGATACAAATGACCCAACAAGAGCTATTACCCTAATATCCATATTAGCAATATTGATTGACTTAACCAGGCCAACGGAGTAGGAGAAAACTCCATGGAAAAGCAAAGCCTAATGTAGGAGTACTTTTATTAAAAAGGTATATTAACTCTTCTCCCTCCCCAAACGAAAAAGAGTAAGTCTAAAAGGGCTTATAATAACACACTCATCAATATTTAATCAGTCTTTCCGGTTTTAGTCTGAACTTCTTCCTCCAAGAGTGCAAAGCAATGAAATCAATATATGACTTAAACAGAAAAAGCACATGGTCTAACAGTTTAGTCCCCTGGAGACACCCTCTGGATAAAACGCTTGCATGATAAGGCGCTATGTTGTGTGAAAATGAACTGAAAGACAATTTTTAAACACGGTCACAGTCTCCCGCCAGTGAAAGAGGACAGCTGTACACCCCAGCGTTTGCAAATCATTACATGCAGGTCTCTCTTATCTTGATGGAAAAGCACACAAATGAAATCTCTTTCCACAGGCGGCAAGGTGCTAGAAAGAATTCTAGGGGACGACAGCTACTAAGCTAAAATGTATCTGTAGCTCATATTTTTCAGTTTCAAACATGCATTTTAAGAATTAAAAATAAATAATTTTAGAAAAGCATCAAAAATTACCTGTTTTCCAAGAGGTTAGGATTATTAGCACAAATCCAGATGTCAACAGGTTCTTTTTCCTGATTATTAGCAGAAAGAGGCAAGACTCTCCATTTAAGGCAAAGATCTGATAATCACACCAAAATCACACACAAGAAAGACCACAATCAGAAGTCAGTCCATCATAGTAAGACATCAGGTTACATATACCAAAAATATAAGGTATCTTTTGAGCCAAAGACAGGTGAATCCTTGATCGTATTCCATTATACTTGGCAAACTAGTCTAGGATTTTATGGGCTACCCTAGGACATAACCAACGAATTGTTGTTGTTGTTGTTATTATTATCATTATCGCTTAAGTTGTTTTCAATTGGTTTCTGCTACTTTCAACCAAAAAAATTTCAGTAATAAATCCCTCTCCTCCTCATCTTAAACCAAATGAAGACTTCCAGTGACTTGACTTTCCCATTTTCTTTGATTTCTTTGCCCATTTCTCCCTTTCAGTCCCTCCTTGCTTTTAGGACCAAGGCATTCCATTCTCTCCAGGCTATTCTTAACTTTAATCCTGAATTTCTTCCAGACACACTACTAATGGCTCTTAAGTAAATGTTACTCTCTGTTCATCTAAAACGGAAGCAGTGTGCACTGGGGTGAAGAACCTGAATAGCTCCACCGCTTACTACATCTATAATCATGGGCAAATTATGACTATGTTTCAGAATCATCATCTGTAAGATGAAATTAATATTAGCACTTGCCTAGAAAGGTTACTGAGGTAATAATGATAAAAGCCAACATTGCTAGACATTATCTGTGATGGTTAATTTTATGTCAATTTGACTGGGCCATGGGGTGCCCATATAGTTGGTCAGGCATTATTCTGAGTGTGTCTTGTAAGGGTGTGCTGAATGAGATTAACATTTGAATTGGTAGACTGAGTAAAGCAGATTGTCCTCATTAATGCGGGTGGGCCTCATCCAATCAGTTAAGGAATTTTCCCAGTTTCATATAGCTCCACAACACTGGAAGTCAGATGCTGGCTGTACTTGCACACATCAGACCAGTCAGGTCCTGTTTGCATCACCCCAGGCTCAAGGTTAGGGAGGTTTTTCACTTGGCATAGTATAAATATCTACATTTTACACACCATAGCAAGCTTTATTTGTTTGCTTGTGTCCCTCACTGGACAGCAAAATCCTTGCAGGTAGTAGAGAGTGTCTTTAATTCTCTAACCGTTTGTCTAGTGGCTAGAAGAGGTACCAGAGGAACACACAATAAGTGCTCGATGCTTCATTGAAATCATTCTCCTGTTGAATAAATGTCCAATGCCTCTCCATTGTTTATCCAAGTAAAAACTCCTTATTCATGGCAGTCAGGCCCTCTAACATGTTTATTCAACCTGATATTTTGGTCTATTATTTATTCATCATTCATTTGTTCAGTAGTAAATTACTAAGTACCAACTATATATTTAACACAGCACTATGTATTAAAAATAGAAAGATGACTGTTTCTAATATTCCACCCCACAAATTTTAGCTGAATGTACACCTGATATTAACACATATTTCCTGCTACACCTCTGCCTATCAAAATTCTATTTTAAAAATCATGGTAAAGGCTACCTCTGCCAGGAAGCCTTGCTTCAACTTCCTCCTCTTCGCCACTGAACTCTCAAAGAACTTTGTGCCTCCTTTATATCATTTATCTTGATTTCCTCTCTATTATAACTGTTTTCATGGTTCTCGTAACCTCTTTCCCAGATCCTGACCTCATTGAAAGTAAGAATCAGGTCTTACCCACCATCTTTGTGACCCTCACAGCCCATTTATTAACACAATGACTTGCATATTTAGAAACTCACTAAATGATTGCTGAGCCGGATGAAATTCAGCACTCACCACACTGAATGATGATTGGGATGGCCATGACTTGTCTTCTTTGATACTGAATAGAGTCTAAAGATCTCTCTGTGTCCTTGTTATTCTGGCATCCAAACTCATTCCAAAACAATGTTAGATTCCTATTACCTAGAAAACAAAGCATGTAAAGAGTAATAAAAGAAAATTAACAAGATTAAGATGACAAGCAAAGTGTAAATGTAAACTCATGTACTGTACAGTATGATCTCAGCTATGTAAAAACTAATACACAGAAATAAGAGATTAAAGTATTAATGTTGGTTTTCTCTGAGTATGGGTGAAATTTGTTTTCTGCTTTATATTTTCTTACATTTTCCAATCTGTATATAATAAATATTCAATATCTTTATAATACAACTAAACACAATAGCAGTGATATGTGTGTGTGTGTTTGCAATAAAATATATTGATATTTAAAACTTTTCTCTTAAGTATTCCCAGGAGAGATGGTACTGAATAAACTTAAAGACTACCCTTAAGACTATTGATACAAATATTTATCATACTTTTTCATAGCTAGAGTTTCTTTATTTTATCTCTGGCTTCTTTTTCTACCAGTCTTTACTGTCCTACCCTCGTGTCAGATTCTCTATTTCCTCTTTGCTTAGAAACAGAAGTTGTCATGAAGGACCATGCAGCAATTGCACTGCTAGCAGTCTTTCTACAGACATACTAAACAATGGCCACATACATTATAGCACTATATAAATAGAAAGAAAAAAAAAAGGAAACAACATAAAAGCCTAGAATATGGAATGAATAAATCCCATTTCCAAACAAGGAAACCTTGAAAACAGAGTTAGAACTAAATGTATTGCTGCGTTAAGATATCAAAGACATAGTTTTAATTTTTTAAAAAGATGTCAAAGAGTATACCTAATAAAATCAATTTTGTGATTTATAAAAAGCATATATACATATGAAATTTTTATGGATACACTTTTTTTTCCCCAAAAGAAGATTTTTAATAGTGAATACCACTGGAGAAACAGAGGTTGAGAGAAGGACAGAGGAAGATATTTTTATTTTCATTTTTTACTTTCTAAACACTTTGAATTATTATTACATGTGCATATGTTACTTTAAAATGCATTTCTTAAAAAGAATTTATGTTTATCATTCTGTCCAAATGGTAACCACTAGCCACATGTCGCTACTGAACACTTGAACTATGGCAGATTTAGAACACTTCATTAACAAAGTTCAAAAGGTGAAGTTCCAAATATAAACTTTGGAAATAAAATACATGCAATATGATCAGCCATACATCACCCTTAACACATGACTGCATAATTCAGGCAAAATACAAATAAACATCCCAACACCTTACTAATCCCATTAAATTTTAGATTCAGAATGCTGTATGCCTGGAAGACCAGAACGGAATGGATTCAGACTTTAAAAGAGACTTTACAATTGAGCTGTGCTGAAAGCTGCCTTCACAAATGCCCAGATTTCCCACTGCCTCTTCTCAAAATCCCTAATAGCTCTAGTCTCAAATTTCCATTTGGATTCTGCTTCTTGAGTTTTCCTCAACTTAAACTTTCATATTTTTGTTCTTTGCTCAGCATTTGGCCTTGGCCCAGCCCAGGCTCCATTTTTTTACTGCACACCAAATCCTGATACACTCTCTGGTGTCTGGACAGGGCTCATGAAGAAATTTTCCTTGATTTCCACATGAACTAATCAGTTCTTATTAAGTCAAGTTAAAAAGTGCTATAGATTAAAGTCAGGTGGCTTCAAGTGCTACCTCTGGCCCCCATTAGTTATGTAATGGTGGGAAGCCCCTAAATTTCCTCATTTATAAAATGAGTGTTTCCAATAACCTGCCCAACAGGTTTATCATAAAGAATAAATGTGGCCCTGGTTGGTGTGGCTCAGTGGATTGAGTACCAGCTTGCGAACCAAAGGGTCACCAGTTCAATTCCCAGTCAGGGCACATGCCTGGGTTGTGGGCCAGGTCCCCAGTTGGGGACGAGCAAGAGGCAACCACACATTGATGCTTCTTTCCCTCTTTCTCCCTCCCTTTTCCTCCCTCTCTAAAAATAAATAAATAAAAATTAAAAAAAAAAAAGAAAAAAGAATGTGAGGGTACATTAAAAACTATAGAACCCTGCTTCTGCATTGTACTTGTCCTCTCTTTAAATATTACTTCTCCCAGAAGATTGTGCCTTTCAAAGCAGGAACTGTGCTTGGTAACTTCGAGTGCCCTCAACACACAACTCAGCAGCCTACAACTAAGAAGCCCCTAGAACTATTGCTGCTACTCTTGACTAAATGCCTCATTAATGTGTTGCTCAGGATAAAATGAAGGTGGGATAATTTCTCTCCCTAAAAACATTACCTAAACACAGTTAACACAGCACAGCTAACTTCTAAAACGAATGTCAACCGTGAACCTCGATAAAAACATTTTAAGAGTGGTAAAACTACTAGGATGTTAGAAACATAAACACACACTCCTCAAGGGTGGAGGGGCACGTGCTCTGTGATCACACCACTGTTAATAGCACTTACACATTACATTTTAGTTTACTTTGTGCCTATTCCCCACTCTGGATCGTGAAATCCTTGAAGACAGTTGTGACGCTTAGGATCTTGTTTTCAGGAACTGACACACAGAGTGTGATGCTTACTCACAGGACTAAATGAAACTAAAGAATTACTGGCTATCAAAGGCAGATATTAAAACATTCACTAACCCAAACACCTAATGACCACGCCAGATGGAAGATTATACTATTTGAGGTAAGTATCAGGGCAAAGAAATAAAGCTTTATAGTCAAGATGAAAAATGGGTTTTCCTAACTGCCAATGAAACCTTGACTTTTTCTCTTCAGATAAAAGCTAGTCCAACACGCACAACTTGCAGCTTACAGTGTTATTAAAACAAATTTCCATGGAGCAGACCCTGCCTGAAGACTAGGCAGATGCTTCAGCAAGCAGGTAAGCACAATAGCCCAGAAGGAAGGCAGTGGGAGAAAACATATCACATCAGTTTCTACTTTCTTTTATGTGTTATTCAGTCCACAGAAAAAAAAGCCCTCCTTAAAGAAAAAATATTCTTCCCATACAAGAGAATCCCCCACCCCATCAGGCTATCAGCAGATTGTTTTAGCAGAAACTTGCAGGTCAGGAGAGAGTGGGATGATATAATTAAAGGGCTGAAAGACAAACAAGAGAAATGCCAACCAAACATACTTAACCCAGCAAAGCTGTTCTTCAGAAATGGAGAAATAAAGAATTTACCAAACAAAGGAAAGCTCGGGGAATTCACTGCCACTAGACCTGCCTTACAAGAAATGCTAAAGTGAGCTGTCCAAACTGAAATGAAAGCACAGTAATTAGTAACCTGCAAAGTTAAAAACATAAAACTCACTGGTAAAAGTATATAGTCAAATTCAGAATACTTTAATACTCTAATGGTGTATAAATTGCTTAACTCTAAAAGACAAAAGTATTAAAATAAGTATAGCTACACTAATTTCTTAATGGATACACAATATAAAAACATATAAACTGTGAGATAAAAAACATAAAATGTGGGAGAAGTAGAGTAAATAAGTAGAGATTTTGTATGTAAAGTTAAATTATTGTAAGTTTAAAATAGACTATTATAACTACAAGATGTTTAGGTAAGCCTTATGGTAGCCCCAAAGCACGTGTCACAGACACACAAAAGATGAAGATTAACATTTTGTAGTGTTAAAGCGTAACACTACAGACAATTATCATACTACAAAGGAAGACAGCAAAAGAGAAAGAAATAAAGGAACTGTAAAACAGCCAGAAAACAGTAAGAGGACAATATTAAGTTCTTACCTCTCAAAATTGCTTTACTGTAAGTGAATTAAATTCTCCAATAAAAAGACATAAAGTAGCTGATGGATAAAAACAAGACCCAACTATATGCTGTCTATAAGAGATTCACTTCAGTTTCAAGTACATACATAAACGCAAAGTAAAGGGATAGGGAAAGATAGTCCATGCAAATGAAAACCAAGAGTTATACTTATGCCAGACAAAATATACTTTAACTGAAAGACTGTAACAGGAAACAAAGAAGACTATTATATAATGAAAAAAGGATCAGTTCATCTAACACCACAGCATCTCAAAGTATGGAAGCAAATATTAACAGATCTAAAAGCAGAAATAAAGAGCATGCCAATAATAGTAGGGGACTTCACTGTCTCACTTTCAATAATGGGTACATCCTAAGCAAGAAAATCAAAAAAGACATAATGGATAAGAACCATCTTTAGGTCAAATGAATCTAACACACATTCACACAATATTTCATCCAATAGTAGCAGAAGATATATTCTTCTCAAATGCACACGGAACATTTCCAGGATAGATCACTGGACTGGTCACAAGCCTTAACAAATTTACAAAGACTTAAATCATATCAAGCATATTTTCTGAAAATACAGTATAAAACTATAAATTATTCACAGGAGAAAAGCTGGAAAATTCACAAATATGTGGAAATTAAACAACATAGTCTTGAACAACTGATGGATCAAAGAAGAAATCAAAAGAGAATTTTTAAGATATATTGAGATAAATGAAAATGGAAAAAGCATACCAAAACTTATCAGATGAAAGAAGGAAGTTCATAGTGATAAACATCTACATAAAAAAACAGAAAGACCTCAAATAAACAACCTAACTTTACACTGCAAGGAACTAAAATAAGAACAAAGCAAGCCCAAAGTTAGCAGAAGGAAGAGATTAACAAAAACAAAGCAGAAATAAATGAAACAGAGACTAGAAAAAACAACAATGAAACTAAGAGCTGCTTTGTGAAAAAATAAACAAAACTGACAAACCCTTAACAACATTAACTAGAAAAGAGCAAAGAATAAAGAAAATCAAAAATGAAAGAGGAAATGTTACAACTGTTACCACAGAAGTACAAAGAATAACAAGTGACTATGAACAATTAAATGTCCTCAAATTGCATTACCTCCAAGAAATGGGAAGACTTCTAAAAACATACAAACTTCCGAAACTAAATTATGAAGAAACAGAAAATCTGAAAAACCTGTAACTAGTAAGGAGATTAAATCAGTAATTTAAAATCTTCAAATAAAGAAAAATCCAAGACCAGATGGTGTCACTGGTGAACTCTAGCAAACACTTAAAGAATAATTAATAATATCCTTCTCAAATTCTTCAAAAAATTGAAGAGGAGAACACACTTTTAAATTCGTTTTACAAGGCTGGCATTACCTTAATACCAAAACCAGATAAGGATAATACACAAAAAGAAATGTACAGGCCAATACCACTGATGAACATAGATGTAAAAATCCTACAAAATACAAGCAAATCAAATTCAACAGCATAATAAAAGGATCGTGCACCATGATCAAGTGGGATTTATCCCTGGATGCAAGGATGGTTCAACATACACAACATACTATATTAATGGAGGAAAGAATAAAAATCATATGATTATCTCAACAGGTGCAAAAAGAACATCTGAAAAAACTGAACATCCTTTCATGATAAAAAATCTCTCAACAAATTGTATACATATAGAACATAATAAAGGCCATGTATGACAAGCCCATAGCCAATGTCATACTTCATGGCAAAAAGTTAAAAGCTTTTCTTCAAGATAAAGAGAAGAGAAGGGTGCCCATTCTTGACACTTCTAATTAACATAGTACTGAAAGATGTAGCTTGAACAATTAAGTATGAAAAAAAAGGGGGGGGGCTTTGGAAAAATAAGTAAAACTCTGTTTGCACATGAAATATCATACAGGGATATTCTGAAGATTCTACAAAAAAGTGGTAGAACTAATCAATGCATTCAGTAAAATTGCAGGATACAAAATTGTGTCAACATACAAAATTCAGTTGCATTTTTATACACTAACAACAAGCTATTTGAAAGAAAAATTAAGAAAGCAATCTCATAAAATAGAATACAATGCAAAGGGTTAAATTTATCCAAGTAGGTGAGAGACCTCTACACTGAAAACTCTTAAGACACTGATGAAAGAAATTGAAGACAACACGAATAAATGGAAAACTATCCTGTAATTGGACTATAAGAATTAATAATTTTAAATGTCCATACTACATAAAATAATCTATAGATTCAATTCAATTCAATCCCTGTGAAAATTTATATGGAATTTTTTGGAGAAGTAGAAAAAAAAATCCTAAAATTCATATGTAACCACAAATGAGCTTGAACAGCCAAAGCTATCTTGAAGAACTGTAGAGGTGGATGCATCATACTCTCTGATTTCAAGCTGTATTATAAAACTATAGTACCAAAACAGTATGAGATTTGCAAATAAAAAAAAGAAAGAAAAATACATAGACTGTGGAACAGAATAGAAAGTCTAGAAATAAACCCACACATTTAAAGAAAAGAAAACCAGAATTATCTTCTGGAGGGCAAACCCCTTGTAGTACATGCTTTCCCCACTAAGTGAGCGTTCTGAGAACACATCTGTATCAGTGTACCAGCTGATGTTGTGAGAGGCTGCATTCGGATTTAGTGCATGTTTTTAAGGCTCTTTCAACATGGTTGCCCATTCCATAATGGGTGATTTATAAATGCAACTACCCACACCGTGCTAAGTGTTCAGCAGTTCTTGAGCAAAAATGGCATGACCCCAATCCTTATTTTCCATATCTAGCCCCCCCCAGTGATTTTTCTTTGTTGCCCTGGACGAAAAAAGTCCTCAAATGGAAACATTTTGCCAATGTGGAAGAGGTGAAACAAAAAACAGTAGAAGCACTAAAAGGCATCAAAATCAACAAATTCCAAAACAGTTTTTAGTGGAAAAAATGTCTCAATAGGTGTATTGCATCAAATGGAAAGTACTTTGAAGGTGACTGAAGTTTAAACATGTAAGAATAAATACACAATTTTTTATAAGTAAATTCCAGGGTTTTTGGGTCCCCTCTCATATGGTCAACTAATCTTTGACAAGGATATCAAGAACACACAATGGGAAAAGATAGTCTCTTCAATAAATGGTGTTGGGAAAAATGGATATTCACATGCAAAAGAAGGAAACTGAACACCTTGATGAAATTAAAACACCATATCTTATGCCACTTACAAAAATTAATGAGTAAAAAACATAAATGTAAAACCTGAAACCATAAAACTCCTAGAAGAAAGCATAGGAAAAACACTCCTTGACATTAGTCTGGAGATGATTTTTGGATACGACACCAAAACACATAATTACATGCCTCTGGTTCTATTTTGCTCATTTGTTTGTGTTGTTCATTAGTTTCCTATATTAGGTGATATCATACGGTATTTGTCTTTCACTACCTGGCTTATTTCACTAAGCCTAATATAGACTAACAGTGACCAAGGGGGAGAGGGGAGGAGGAAAAGGAGGGAAAAGAAGGGGAAGGGTCTAATCAAGGAACTAGTATAAAGGACCCATGGACATGGACAACAGGGTGGGAATTGACTGTGGGAGGACAGGGTAGGGGAAAGCAATGGGGGAAAAATGGGTCAACTGTAACAGAAAAACAATAAATAAATTAAAAAAATATATAATACATTATATAATAGAATATAATTTAAAAGTCAAAAACCACACAATTAACAAAAAGAAAACCAAAACAAAAAGTGGGACTACATAAAATTTAAAACTTCTGCAGAGCAAAAGAAACAATCAACAAAATGAAAGGACAAAATACAGAAAAGGAAAAAATATTTTAAAACTAAATATCTGATAAAGGTTAACAACTAAAATATATAGGAATTTACATAACTCTATAGCAAAAAAAAAAAAAAAAAAAAAAAACAAACAAAAAAAATGAAACCTCTAATTAATAATGGGCGAAGAACCTAAATAAACAGTTTTCCAAAAATCCATACAAGTGTCCATCAGGTGCATGAAAGGGTGTTAAACATCATTAACCAACAAGGAAATGCAAATCAAAACCACAATGGGATTTCACCTCATTAGCAAAAAGAGAAGAGAGAGTGTTGGCAAAGATGAAGAATAAAGGGAAACCTTGCACACTGCTTGTGGGAAAGTAAATTAGTACAACCATTATGGAACACAGTATGAAGATGCCTCAAAAAATTAAAAATAGGACAACTATATGCTCCAGAGAAAGAGAGTAGAATGGTGGTTGCCAGCAGCTTTGGGGAAGCGGAAATGGGGAGATATTGGTCAGATGACACAAACCCGCAGTTATAAGATGAATAAGTTCTGGGGAGCTAATGTATGGCATGATGACTAGTTAAGAAGACTGAATTTTATACTTGAAATTTGCTTACAGGGTAGATCTTAAGCATTCTCACCCACACATACAAAAAGGTAAATATGTTGATTAATTTGATTGTGGCAGACATTTCACAGTGTGTATCAAATCATCATGTTGAACACTTTTAATATATACAATTTTTTGTCAATTATACTCCAGGAAAGCTAACAAAAATTCTTGTCTATCCTACGCTTGCAAGACACAGTAAAAGTAGTAATAATTTACCATATCAGATTGGCACTGACTAATAGAATCAATTAATACCTATAATTATGGATATTTTAAATATATGGTTTTAATAACTCATGTTTCCATTAATGTGTCTTAATGAAGGCTTTAAAATTGCCCTTTCATCCAGAAGTCAAGAGCAAAGAAGTGAAATTTCAAAACTTGACAAAGTAATTGATTTTTAAAATATACCTTAAATATTTACACTATGAGCAGCTATGAAAATAACCCAGAATTTTATAATTCCAAAACTGTACTATTTCAATGTCCTCAAGGAATTTTGATTTTAAAATTTTTTAATTCTGATTTAAAATTTTGTAAACAGGAAAAGCTGCAAGCAGACAGAAACATTTCAAATTATTAAAGAAGACATATCTTGAGAATTTGTTTGAATAATCAACAAGCTTGTTAAATTAATAGAAAAATCAGGGATTAATGCACACAGAATTAAAATCCTAATTTCTAGAACAATTATCTGAGAAAAACTGTAAATTTAATTTACTGCTAGCTGTGCATGGAGTATTTAATTTAGAATATTTCTAAAACAATGTAAAATATTACAATAACTTACTAAAATTTTTTCAAAAACCAATAACTAAAAAAGAAGTTTACACTGATTTTGCCTCAGAAAATAGGAGAAATGTAACTCCCTCCTAGGTATCAGTTTCATATCTGTTCATGGAATGTACAATGACATTCAGGAAGTCAATTACCCAAAGGGAAAATAATAAAATTTGGTAATAAACTACTAAATCTAGGCTCTGATAGTTTCAATCAAAATAAGGAAGCCTATAACAGTTTATGGAATCACTGCACCAGGAAAATAACAAACTAGAGAAGGTATTTAAATTGGGTTCCTGGCTTCAGGTAGTTCTGCATCTAAATAGATTATTATAATCTATTTTTAAAGATCTCCTGAGCTAGAAATTATACATCCATTCTCAGGCAACTCTAAGTCATGCCTCCTCCACCGCTGAATATTGCCATGTTTGTCATTACCCTCTCATTTTTAGATAAGCCAGAACATTCATCTCTGCCTAAGCCGATCCATGCTGTGATCATTCATTATCTATGTTCTCAATAAGAGTTTCTGGGTTAGGAATGGCAAACTGGTTCCAAGTGATGTGACGATTCCAATCAGCTGGTGGTGAGGCCTGTACACTCCTGAGAAGGCTCAGGAGACCAATCGCCTCTTATCAGGAAGAGCTGCCATGATGACTTGGAGTCTGTGGTGCACGTGAGATGAGAGAGGCCCAAAGCACTCTACTTCAATTCAAGGAAAGCAAGGCAAGCTGTCTTCAGTGGTGGTGAAGCCGCTTACAGCCCCATGCCTTCTCTTGGCTCCGGGGTGTGGCAGAGGGCAGCTGGGCCAGTCTCGCTTTCTGGGGACAGTCAATGGAAGAAGTAGGTGGCAGCTGTGGTCAGAGTGTCTTCACTTCTCCACTCTTATCATGAGCACAGCAAGCTCCACAGCAAAACTCCAGGAATCTGCTGAGTTGCTCCAACTTGCTCTAGGCATCTCATTACTTTACCTGCCAATGTAGCATCATTTTCTCTTGTTCCGTAGCAGAGGTTTCCCATGTGAATCTCTTTACTGCAAAATAATTTCCAAACTACCACCCCTCAGCCTGAGAAAATGCATGATGACAAAAAAAAAAAAAAAACATAAACAAACTATAAACTGAATAACACTTTTATGCAACTTTGCATTTTAATACCCACAATTACATCTATATATGCTTGAAAAACAGTAGAGTATATATGTACGAACCATGACATTTCAGAGAATAATTGGTAGACAGGGATTCAAGGACTTGTAGCCATACTCTGAGGTCCCCTGGGGCTTCCTGGCTCCCAGTTCAGAACCACATTCTATGCAGTGGAGACTAGCAGAGAGTGGGTTTGAGGCCTCATGATGACAAACCTTCAAAAAGAAAACTGAGGAGAATGAGTTTTCTTCTGAATCTCCCCTCAGGAAGAAATAACTTTCAGTTTCTCTTTTTAGGTTGTATTTTTAGTTAGTCATTGTCACTGGTTTCCTTTGGACACACTCCAGTTTTTCTAATTCTCTCTGCAATGTGGATATCAAAATTAAACATGATAATCTAATCTGAGGCATATTCATAAAGAGTTCTGTGTTATTGTGGGCAACAGCCTCACCAATGACTTGTGTCCCCCCGGTTCTTGGGTTAACATAGTTGATCTCTCGACCAGGACTCTCCTTACTTTGCTCACACATACACAAAGCTCACTGACTGACCTTATGTTCTTAAGAGTCAAAGATATTTTTTGTTGTTGTTAATACAATTTATATTTAATGTTAATTGCATTGTTTTAAATTCAGAGTAATTAAATATAACTTATCTTCTTTACCGAGATAGACATAAGCAGACTAATAAGGAGAGTTTTGAGGTCTTGCTTCTTGTAAGGCAAGGAAAAATCAAACCAAGATTCAAAGTGTATTTAATTCCAGACAACAAAAGGGCACTAAACTTTTTAGTATTTTATTTGCAATATAGGTGGGTAAGATCCTCCGAGGTATTTTAGCAAGAAACTCCATTGTAGACATGAAAAATGTCATTATCATGATAATAGTACAAGTGTAGTCAGAAAGAAAAGGAAGTGTAAGTGCTGTCAATGGTGATAATTTCAATTACCAGGTAAAAGCAGTGCAAATGAATAGAATCAAAGAAGGTGATCTCTTTAAACAGAAGTCAATCCAACCAATGAACTCCTAAACCATCCTGCTGTTTGCAGGGAGCTGGCCTAAGTAACAATTTTAAACAGAGTATATATTTATGCCATCTAAATCAGGCAAAATGTCTATGCTATTTTTAAAATTTTTATTTCTAATTCCTCTCACATCAAGCATTCATCCAATGCAATTTACTTAGCAGTACTGTTGCATCTGTCAAATAGTAAAATTACCAATGGAAGTGGGTAACCAAATAGTAGATGAAAGGAAGTTTTTCTTTATATAAATATTAGAGTCCGTAAGTGATGAAATCTGATAGAAACAGAATATAAAGTTTTAGAACTCCTCAGGGATCTGAGCATTCATCATTAACTGTTAATATAATTACAAAAGAGGCAATTGAACAATATAGGCCTCCCCATGGAAAAACATGCTATTACCTATGAAGCATCTTGACAAAAAAATAAATCTGAATTTGGTCAAATTGCTGGATTCTACAAATCTACAGAAAAATGAATAGAATAGAAGAATATGTAAAACTATACCACATGATACAGTGAGAAAAACTAAGACTATAGAAACTACAAGACAACCAAAGCAGTTCTTCCTACAAATAAATTGCAAGAAAAAAAATGAGAGAGAAAGGAAAATATGGGGATGGATGAGAAAGGCTATAAATTATATAATAACAGGAAATCATTAGAAATGTAAACAATAAACTAGATATTTTATGTTAAGGAAGCATTAATATTATTATGTATAATATTTATGCCATGGTTATATTTTTAAAGTTTTTCTTTTGTAAGTATATGCTAAAATACATATAGATATAATTATATAGTTTCTCAAATGTTCTCATTAATTAAGTGGTGGGGAACAGGTGGAAATATGGATGAAACCAAGTGCCCAGGAATTGATCATTATTGAGGCTGGATGATGGGTTTATGGGTTTCATTATAATGTTCTTTGTAATTCTTTGTAATTCTGCCTAATTTTGCAATTTCACACATATATTTCCCATATATATGCGACAAAATACCACACAGTGGGTGACTTAAACATAAGAAATTTGTTTTTGCACAGTTCAGAAGGCTGGAAGCCCAAGATCAAGGTGTCCACGGGTTTGGTTTATTGTGAGGCCTCTCTCCTTGGCTTCCAGATGGCCACATTTTTGCTTTGTCATCACAGGGTCTCTTCTCTGTGCTCTCTCATCCGTGGTGTATTTTTTTGTATCCAAATTTCTTTTTCTTACAAGAATACCAGTTAAATTGCATTGGGCCCACTCTAATGGCCTCATGTAAACTTAATTACCTCCTTAAAGGTCCTGTCTCCAAAAAGAATCACATTCTGAGTACTGAGTGGTTGGACTAAAACATATAATCCAGGAAGACACAATTCAGCCCATAACACCATAATAAAATATTTAAAACCAAAACAAAACAGCCCTGGCTGAGTGGCTCAGGTTGGTTAGAGCATCGTCCCGTACACCAAAAGCCTGTGGGTTCAATTCTCAGTCAGGGCACATACCAAGGTTACAGGTTCTCTCTCTCTCTGTCTCCCTTCCTCTCTCTATAGCAATAAGCATATCCTCAGGTGAGGATAAAAATAAATAAATAAAATATTAAAAAACAATATTTTAAAAATAAAGTAGCATACATAAAATTCATAACTAATAAGAAATAAATATGAATTGTTTCTTGGCCTATATCTTCATGTAAACTTGTCTCATAGTCTCACCTTTTAATATTTTACATAGGCCTTCTTACTCAATGTATATCCTTAGGGGTGACGTTGTATCTCATTTTTTTGTAGTAGCTTTCTAAGAACTTAGATACTAAAGTAAACAAAATTTTGCTGTGAGCAGTTAGATACATCAAGCTGTTAAGAGTGTTATGAACTGAATGTTCTCCTTCGAAATTCATATGTTGAAACTTAACTCTCAGTTTGATGGTATTTGGACATGGGGCCTTTGGGAGGTAATTAGGTCAAAAGAGTGGAGCTCTCTTGAATGGATTAATGCCTTATAAGAAGAGGCCAGAAAGCTAGCTCACTCTCTTTCCACAATAGGATACAATAAGGTATCAACTATCTGTGAACCAAAAGAGAGCTCTCACCAGGATGCAACAATGCCGGCACCCTGATCTTGGACTTCTAGCCTCCAGAACTGTGAGAAGTAAATTTATGTTGTTCATAAACTACCAGTTCATGGTATTTTGTTATAGCAGCCCAATCTAAGACATAAAGCACTGTTTACTTTTAAAGGAACTATTCATCTAGCAAATATTATCCTTCACCTTCAAAATTATATACAAACTGAGAAATTGATATGAGTTAGGTAATAGCATAAGTAGGAAAATTTGTAATTGGTTAATTGTCCTCACCCAGTGGAGGGCTAGTGTTTGATTTCCCTGATCCTATGAAATAGGATTTAAGTGAAATCATAGAGAAAATAGTGGCCAAACTTAACATCTCTGGGAAACTAGCACATTAGTTGGAAATCAACATTAAATTTCCCAAAAGGTCCCGACAACTTGAAAACGTGGGCCCAATAAGGTGATAAAATTTAGTAGAATAAATGTATGATTCTATAGGGTCCAAAAATATCATAAAAATACAAGATAAGTATGACTTAACAAGAATACATTTTATTAAAAATTTTAATTGGTAATAAAGACACTGAGGGTCAATACTGTGCTTATTGAGAGTTAATATATTAGGCGTTATCAATAGGAGTATAACTTCTTAAGAGAAAGAGATGATCATCCCATTTTATTCAATTTTTTCTGGGTTTCATTTGGAATTTTTGTTTCTAGGTGACATACTTTATAATATTAAATTGGTGAATATATTTAATGCCATGTTAAATGAAAAGTAGCAATAAAATTGGAAATGTTAGGATAAAACAAGGTTAGAGAGACACAGAACACTTGTCTTCAAATATCTAGAGGGCTGTCATTTAAAAAGGCTTTAGGCCAATCATTTATGGCCCCTAGGAGGAAGAATTAAATTGGTCTGGCTAACTCCTCCTCACACTTTAGGAAATACCACTTCTTCAGGGAGGCCCGCTCTGGCCTCTATAGATTGTGAGCTCCTGATCACGGGCTTCCTTTGCACTCATTCTTCCCTGTTGGTCACCAATCCTATTTCTAATTGCCAAATCATATTGGCTCTGCTGGACTGTAAATTCCCAGAGAGGGTGGACCATGTCTGATTTGTTAATCCTATGACACTTCGTGCCAAGCACAAAGGTGAATGAATGAAAGAATATATGAGAAATAGATTTGACTTTAATATGACAGTGTATTTTTTAATACAGTGTGTAGACATTCACAGGCTTCCCCAAGAAGTAGCAATTTTTATTTGATGGGAGGTCCTCACTCAGGCCATTTTAAATGGCAATCCACTTGCTTAGGGCAGAAGTGGGTGACAGGGGACAAAGCATGGGAGGGGGTGACTGGATTAAATGATTTTTAGTCTCCTTGCCAACCTGAGGTCTTATAATTTGAATTCTGCTTGGAAAGGTTATATTTATTGTATCATAGACTTCTTTTTAGTATATCAGCCATATTCTGATACATTCTGGAAAAGTTTAGTAATAAATCTCTATGTATTTGCTTCTGTGCAATCTCAAATGTCATTTGATGTTTCTCTCTATCTTTCACTTCTCCTTCTCTCTATACTCCAATAAGCTGATGATTAACATTTACATTTTACTGTAAGGATGCATAAAACTTCAGAAAACACAGAAGCAGAGAGTAAGGTGAGGTCAGACTCAGAGACAAGGAAAGAATTTGAGATTCTTAGCATCAGTTGTGCCAAAAGGAAATGCAGATTTGATAAATGACACAAAGTCATTACCTCTCCCTTTCTGCCAATTCAATTTTTTTACAAGGGCCCTATTTTCCATAGAAACAGATCAGATTTACAGCAAATACAAAGACTGAATCTTTTATTTATAAGGCAAAAAAACCTACCCAACATACTTTTCATTAAAATTGCGTGTCCTGGAATACTGGCTTTCTGAGTATTAGGCAAGCATTTCCCAACATTTTGGCTGTTCCTGTGGGAATTAATAAGCAAAGACCTTGAAGGTTAATGTCCTCTGCTCAATTCCTGAGACTACCAGTTCTGACCTTGGTGGCTTGATTCAGTTTGATAATGAAGTTTTGGGATGAAGTTGTGAGAGGTCTGAACAAACACACATGCTCACTACCCTTTTTCCACTCTGCCTTCCTTCTAGGGCAACATCTTTTGTGAGCCTGAAATCAACTCACAGGCAATTATGGAATTGAGAAAAATATGTTATTAATAAGTAATAATTAAAATACAAATGTAACATTTATTTTGAATCTTATTACATCCATTGAGAAGGTTTTGAAAAAATTATTAGGTAGATAAAATAGGGATAGGGAGTTACATAGGGAGTAGGTAAGACTGCCACGGGATACCCTTGAGTAGAGAGTGTAAAAGCTGGGAGGGAGTCATACACTGGCCAAGGAGCTTCAAGAAACCTCCCCCCACACACAGGACTGAGTACGGCTGTCCTGAACAAGTGTGAACTAGATGGAGATAATGCTTGTCTCCTTTAAATTTAATGTCTAACTCTTTCTGAAGACTTAATTTCTTATTCTAAGGATGAGGAAACAAGACAGAGGTTACAGAGAAAATATAAGGAGAAGTTACACAATTTTCAAACCCTTAACATTTCCTTCTGTACCATATAAAGCTGCCATTTAAAGACCAGAAAGTAGGTGTTTGTGAGTTTTACTTCACTCTGTGTATTCTTATGCTTTCTACAACTTTCAACAAACCCTGTCCAATAATGTGGTCATTCCTACATTTAGAATAACAACTTCAAACATGTCTGAGAAAAAAACTACATGTGAAAAAAATATGCCTATGCCAAGCAAAATTACATGGTTGTATTCTTTAGACCAGTGCTTCTCAAACTCTAATGAGCATACAGATCACCTGGAGATCTTACTAACATGGAGATTTTAATCCAGCAGGTATTGGGTGGGGCCTGCCATTCTGCATTTCTAACAAGTTCTCAGCTAGGGATGCTGCTCCACAGACCACACATTGAACAGGTGTTAGACCAAGACATGAAAACCCAGCTTTGGCAGGAGATCTGTGCCCTCAACTTCATTCTCACTTTTATTTTTTTCCCCAGAGTTCCTGCACTATTTCCTGTCTCACTGGCATGAGAAAATCTGAGGACTGAGCGTATATAAAAGAAAAGAAAATATTCTAAGATTTCAACCTCAAGTGGAGCAATAAGATTTTAAGTTGTCTCAAGGGTAGAGCCATATTTTTTGATATGCATGAATTATACATACTTCATACAAATAATTGAACAAATACACAGTAGCCTGTGTATTTCTTTCCTTAAATGAAGCCCTATGTCTGCATAGGTTACAGAAAATTTATTTAATTAGTTCACAGCATTCCATCTCATTGTTCAGGTATCTCTGGAGAGTGAGGTGATCTGAATAATTCATATTTTCCAGAAAACTGAGGTTTATCTTTTTAAGTTTCCAAATATATTTATTTTAGTGATTTTTAATCAAAGTCTTTCTGGAATTAACATATTCAAGACAAAGTTTAAAAATGGGTCAACAATGATTACTCTATAGCATGATAGAACAATGCTATAGGAACTGCTCAGGCCTAGATGGGCTGAGTGCTCTTACACAGTAGAGTCTTAGATGCCCTTTCAGGGTTTCTCAGCCTATCTGGAGCAAACTTCTGCTTCCTTCTTCCATGATCAGCTGCCACTTCATACTGCTCTCTGAGTGCCCTCCAGTTACAATTTTAATCTGCTGCTTTATTTTTTTGCCTAATATTCTGGGAATATTCTGAGACTGGCTCTTTTATTGCTTCTAGAGAGAGAAGAGAGGGAAAAACAGGGAGAGAAACATCAGTCCGTTGTCTCCTGCACGCACCCCGAGTGGGGACCAAACCCACAACCCAGGCATGTGCCCTGACTGAGAATCAAACCCACGACCTTTTCGGTTTGCAGGGCTCCCTCATGTTTTTCATGCAGGAGCTCTCTTCCAGGGCTTTGGGCTAGTGGTTACCTGAATTGGTGCAATCATTTTGGCTAAAAGAAATCATCCAAGTTGATCCCCTTAAAGCACCTTTTACTATGACTATTGAATACTCACTGATCCCAGTGTCCTTACAGTACTGGACCAAGAATTGTCCCATGACTTTTAGTAGATGATTATATTCTCGGACATTGAGAAACTCCTGCTTATTGTGTGATGGTTCCATGATCTCCAAGGGTATATTAGCAATTCCAACCACGCCTGCACCAAGTCTAGGGGAATAAATATACATATAAATTTTGTGAAATTTAGCAAAGGAAAGAAAGAAAAAGCAAATATACCTGTTATTATGAAATCTTTTATTTTTTCAAAAGTAAATTTGTTCATTTGGTCTGAACCATGTAAAAGTTTAACAAATTATTTTACAAGTGTGTTTTGTTCCATAAATCTATGATGATCCCAGGTACGCTTAGGCTTTAGAACATCATCACGGGATTAATATGCCCCCTTTTCCAAACCTATCACCTTATACGAGGAGTTAGGGTAGGTGGGAAGAGAAGGTCTCTTAGCTTTAAACACCACTAACAATGCCTTGCTGCAAGAAACTGACATGGTCCTCCGAATGAAACTGGTCAGAGAGTCACTGTCTTCATCCTCATTTTATCTGTCAAGCTAGATTTCTCCTCATCACTGCAAAGGTCCCTGGGGTGCTCAATGAACTCTACTATGGGAACATAAGGGTTGGATTATTCCTGAGAGTAACAGGAATCTGCCTGTTAGCCTGATGGAGAAACTATTTCTTCCCATATTTTTAGCAGCTCGTGATATGTGTACAATAACTAGGATAGTCTACTTAGAGACATACTCTTGTCTCTTAACTCTTCAGGGCAATCCATTGCCCTTGGAATGGCATACAAATCAAGCCTTCCCAATTTGGGGCCCCTGCCTACCAAGTTTTTTATCACTTTCCCCTCCTACCCTGTTCTCCCTTCACTCTTCATTCTGTTAAGTCCAAATTAGGGCATCATCTCTCCCAGGAAGCCTGATTGGTTTGGTTTATTGACCCTTCTAAATGGTCTTTTTGCACCTATGTTTGCCTCTCGCATATTCTCATTCATTTATTCATTCATTCATTCCAGCTGAGCACCTGGCCCTATTCCAGAAACTAGGAATATAGTAATGAACAGAAAGACAATATTTCTGTTTATGAGGCTTCTCTTCTATTGAAGGGTGACAAAGCATGATGCCAGTGAATGGGTAAATGTACAAGATCATTTCAGATGGTGATAAGATGAAGAAAATAAATCAAGTGCTGTAATATGTAAAATGTGACAGATATGTGGGGGTGGGGTCACGGCAGGGGCTAATTTTATTTAGACAGTCCAGGAAGACTTTCGTGGGAGGGGTCTTTAGAGCTGGTGCCTCTGTGGCATGCCAGGACCAGCAGTATGACCTAAAGGCAGAAGGTTCTAGGCAGAGGAAGTAGCAAGTGCCAAGGCCATAAGGTAGGAACAAACTTAGGATGTCTGAGGAACAGGAGCCTGCTGGTATGATGGCAATGCAGTGAGAGGGTGGGTACGGGCAGGGCGCAGGGTGTCACAGAGCCGAGCCAAGACCAGGTCACTGGGAGATCATGGTAACTAGTTCTATTCTACATGCATTGGGGTTTTAAGCAAGACAGTAAACTAGTTTATGTTTTAAAAGATCATTCTTGCTGTGTCCACACAATATGAAAATATGTATGTATACACTCGTCCCTTTCACCAGACTGTAAGTTCCTTAGCAAATCATAACAGGTCTTCACTATCTTGTCCACAGAGTTTAGTACAATGCTTGGCATGCATGATATTCCAATATAAGTGCTTTTCAAGTGCACATATGAATGAATTGTTAATTCTTTGAGAGTGAGGAAGCAAGATGAAAATATTTCCCCTGAGCCATTCCACTGATCACAGTTGTCTTGTCTGACCTTCTGCTTTCCTATAATCCCTTCTCTGGACTCTACAAAATTCATGAAAGCAGCAGGTAGAGTTTTAGACCATTGGGAAAGCACCAGAATGTCTTACTCTGGAATTCAAATAGTCTGGAGAGCGTTAAAAATGTATGCTCATGCAGGTAACTGGCAAGAACTCATACATGAAGGGGACACACAAAATGTTAAGAGGGTTGTTTTATAAGACTATGGATTTTTCTTTTCTAAAAGTTCTTTAATATGCTTGCATTATTTTTAAATTTGTAAAATACTGAAAACTTAATTTAAGTAAATGGTACGAAGAATGGTAAAACATCAAATTGCTCAGAAGATGCTTTGAAAAAAAACTCTAAAAGTGAGCTTTTTCCTTAAAGCAGGCATACCGCTCTACTGGTGTTGTAAATTAGGCAGATAAATGCTGTGCATTGATGGGAAGGGTGAACAGAAGATATGACAACTGCTCCCATTATGAATAACCACTCATCTAACTCCACACACAGAATCCTACTGCAACCCCCCTCCTCCTGCCTGTGCCTCTGAAAACAAAAACATACTTACAAGGACTTCATTTTCAACTGTGGACCCACTTTCTCATACATCTTGATCAAGCGGTTATTACTGTAAATGAACATCCCAGCTTGGCTTTGGTTTTCTATGTTCACTCCAAAGAACAAGGAAAGTGTCTTTGCTTTCTTTAATTCTCTAGCATTATATTTAGAAAAATTTTAAAAAGGTTTTATTAAATAAAAGTATACAGTTTACAAAAATGTTAATAATTAAACTCAGAAGGCAAATATCAAAGGAGTTATATATAGGACACCCAGGTATTTTACAAAACCTAGTAGGTACACTCATTATCCTTGCATAGCCAAGTAAACATATGGCCAATAACTGCACCAGTCAAACACAGGCATTCTTGGATTCAAAAACAAGATTGTCCATTTAAATTTACAAGAACTAGGAAGGCTAAAAGAGTCGTAAACGTTAACTGGTCTAATATGTACACTGCAGCACTTTTGAAAAATGGTAACTGTTTTAAAATTCAGGCATTTCTAACACTGTTATGTGATTTCTAACTTCCAGCATGCTTCTCAAGCCTCAAAATGCCCTACGTAGGTTGGAATGTGCCAAAAGATATTCTTTAGCTTTTGTTCTTTTACCAAAGTCAAAGTTAATAAGGCAAGTTTACAAGGGCAACAGATATGAGCTCCTGTTTCTCTAACTCTGTCCTGCTATACTATGTAATACCTGACTTTTCCATTAAAAGTGTAAAATAAAAATTGAGACAAAGCAGAATATGACAGAAACAGCCACAGGAACAAGAGGCTGCCTGGAGCTATGAAAAGTACCAGGATGTAAAAATCAGAAAGATGGACCTGACTTCAAACACAAGCTTTTCTTTGTATTAACCATGTGACTATGGATGAGTCACTTCAACTTTCTGTCTCATCTGAAAAATGGAAATACACCTGTCTGGTCACATGGGACATTCTGAAGACTAAAGGAGAAAATGGTAATATAAATCTGGAACAGATTAGTGCTTAGTGACTGTTATTTTCTTTTCCTAAGAATGGTAGCAAATATAATTCTTCCCCTGCACCCATCCTGTAGCTCTTTTCATTTCACAAAAACAGCTTTTTCTTTTCTAATTCATGACCACGAGCTACTACAACTGACATAAGACTTGCTGGACTGATTAAATGTATCTATCATTAAAGGACAATGATAAAGTTCTATCAGACCTTCTCTGCGGATATGTTATAGAGTACATAGACTTTCTAAAGAAGTTATTAACAGGGGTTCATATTTATGTATTTTTAAATGTATGTACATATAGAATTAAATATATGTGAATTACACTTTTTTCAAATATGTCTACTCAAAAATAAATTGATGCAATAATTAGGTCCCTACTCTTTAACAAAAGAATTCTGACTATGTAAGGAACCCCAAAACAGGCTGTTACAAGATATAACATAATGACTCTGTGGTATTAAATGGTATACTGATTGTCTTCAATTATTTTTAAAAGCATTTGCTATAAAAATTTCACACCAACTGACATTATTATTAATAAAATATAGGTTGGTTACATTTCATGCATATCATTGTGACTTCAAACAAGTCATCAATCAGCTTTTTCTTTCTGAAGACTTTAAAGAGGCCTTTGCTTTTCTGTAAAGATTTCAGTGTCATTGATTTAACAATTATTTTGATAAATGCATAATTAACATTTCAAATTTAAGGTTTTGGGAAAGTGATGGTTGATTATATAACACTTTATGGTTCACAAAAACAATGCTGAAAACTAATAATACTTCCCTAAAAAATTATTTCTCAAAGTTAATGAAGTTTTTAAGGTCTGACCTTACTTGAACAGCAGCAATTTTTTCAGTTTAACTTGTTAAAACCTGAGCTGGATTGCAACTCTAACTTACAAATATAAATAATGCTGCTGTAATATAGGCTTGCTATTTTTATTTAAACTATATATGTGATAAATTCACTTGAAATATGTTCGATCTTAAATTTTAATCAGTACTAGAAGAGGGAGGAAACTGGGACCAACTTTTCAGAATTTAAATGGCAAAGGACAAAGGGAAAGTAAAGTTGTCAGCTGACCCCCTGGGAAGGTCACTTCTTCATCCAGTCACACACTGGACTAATTTTTTACTCTGAATTCAGAAGCTTTAACATTATATAAACATACATGTACATGCAAATATATATTTTATAAGTACTTTATATTGATTATGTTGATTGGATGATTTTGATCATATGATGCTTACTTAATGTTATAAGATGTCATAAAGCTTAGAAAGAGAATTTGTCACAAAACCCACGAAATCTGCCTTCCTATTCAGATATCAAAATTTATTTTAAAACAGCACAGAGGATTCTGAGAAAGAGAAAATCTTATGTCTTACCTCTGTTTCTCTTTAAGAATCTTATGCTTTGCTTCCACATCTTCCAAAGCTTTCTGTAATACATCCTGAAGAAGAGCATTTGGTTAGGAGAGAACATACTGCCATTAAATTAATGAAAGCTTAGCTGATATTTATTATCCTATTATATGAATGTTTCACAAGGGTAGCAGTGATAGGTCACATTGCCTTATGCAATTTTACCATAGTGGATAATAAATACTCGATAAATGACTACTTTCAAATGGCTAAGAAGACAAACTAAATCCTAGCCTACAGTTTGCTTCTTGCACAAATTCTGATGCCCTCTCTGCCTTTCAGAGAAAGAGCTACTGCCCCCTGTAACCACAAAGGTTTTCGCACTAACTTCCTGAAAGCTTGGAGAAGTCATTCAATGTACCTGCACTCTGGCTTCCATCTGTGAGAACAAAAAGTGCTGAATCACATAAGGCTTCTTTCAGGAAAAAAAAAAACACACACACACACACACACACACATACAAATTTGGTCAGAAGCCAAAAGAAAATTCCTTCTTTAGATAAAATTCCTGATACTCTCTCAACGTTCTCCCTCTCAGAGTACCTCAATTCCAGTCCCCTCTGTCTTTATTCTTTGTTTTAATTTGATATGTTTGTTTCATACACTACCTTATCTCTAATACACTCCCTCTAACCAGGCAGGAAAAAAATGCATCATTATTTCAAAAATAAGAATATACTTTTAGAGGACGTCCAGTCAAGATGGAGGCATACGTAAACACAGTTCGCCTCCTTGTACAACCACAGTAAAAATTACAACTAAACTACAAAACAACTATCACCTAGAATCATCAGAAAATTGAGTTGTATGGAGGTCCAACAACCAAGGAATTAAAGAAATCACTTTCATCCATACGGGAGGAGGGGTGGAGATGCTGAGACACAGAGACACAGAATGGGTGCTCCCATACCCACGTGTGGTGGATAAAAACTGGGATGCCTCAGGAGCAAGGGATCCCAGCCCCATGCCAGACCAGCCAGACCAGGATTCCAGTGCCAGGAAGATAAGTCCCCATAACATCTGGCTGTAAATCCAGTGGGGGTTGGAGTGGCAGAAGAAACTGTGGGATTCTCAGGCATCTCCTCTTAAAGGGCCTAACCAAACTTAGGACTTAAGCAGACTCACGCTTTCTGGACTTCAGCACCAGGGCAGCAGCTTGAAGGGTACCAGCGATATACAGGGAGAAACTGAAGTGTCTGGAATCAGGGAAAATGTTGGGAGACAGCTTTCTCCTGGAAACAACTCCAGACACCAGGCTGCAGCACTGTTGTCTTTCTGAGCCCTCCCCGTACAGAACCACAGAGCAGTGACACCATATCAGAGATTCCATCAATCTGGTTCACAATAGTTGCCCCACCCATATGATTACTGAATGCTCTGCCCCATCTAACTTACTGGTGTGCTTTTCTACAATAGGCCGCACTCCTAAGACAGGGATCCAAAGCAGCTCTACCTAATACATAGAAACAAACACAGGGAGGCTGCCAAATTGAGGAAAAAAAGAAATATGGCTCAAATGAAAGAATAGAACTCCAGAAAAAGAACTAAACAAAATGGATATAAGCAATCTATCAGATGCAGAGTTCAAAACACTGGTTGTCAGGATGCTCAAAGAATTCATTGGGTACTTTCATAGCATAAAAAGACCCAGGCAGCAGTGAAGGTTATACTAAGTGAACTAAAGAAAAATTTACAGGGAACCAATAGTGGAATGGATTAAGCCAAGAATCAAATCAATGATTTAGAACATAAAGAAGCACAAAGCAACCAATAAGAAAAAAGAAGAAGAAAAATTAATTAGAAAAAAACAAGGATAAGCTAAGGAGCCCCTGAGACAACTCCAAACGTACCAGCATTCAAATCAATGGGGTGCCAGAAGGAGAAGAGGAAGAGCAATAAACTGGAAATTTATTTCAAAAAATAATGAAAGAAAACTTATCTAATTTGGGGAAGGAAACAGACATACAAGTTCAGGAAATACACAGAGTCCCAAACAAGCTAGACCCAAAGAGGATCACCCCAAGACACATCATAAGTAAAATGCCAAAGGTTCAAGATAAAGAGAGAATCTTTAAAGCAGCAAGAGAAAAGCAGACAGTTACCTACGAAAGGGTTCCCATAAGACTGTCAGTTGATTTCTCAAAAGAAACTGTTCAGGCAAGACAGGATTGGCAAGAAGTATCTGAAGTGATGAAAAGCAAGAACCTACAACCAAGATTACTCTATCCACCAAAGCTATCATTTAGAATGGAAGGGCAGATAAAGTGCTTCCCAGACAAGGTAAAGCTAAAAGAGTTCATCATCATCAAGCCCTTATAATATCAAATGTTAAAAGGACTTATTTAAGAAAAAGAATATCAAAACTATGAACATTAAATTGCTAACAAATTCACAACTGTCAACAATTGAATCTAAAAAACAAAAACAAACTAAGCAAACAACCAGAAAAGGAACAGAATCATAGGTATGGGGATCTTTTGGAGGGTTATCAGTTGGAAGGGAGAAGGGAGAGAATGGGGGGAAATGTGCAGGGACTAAGAATTACAAATTGGTAGGTACAGAATAGCCATGGAGATGTTAAGAACGGTATAAGAAATGAAGTAGCCAAAGAACTTACATACATGACCGTTGGACATGAGCTAAGGGAGGGATTGCCAAAACAATGGGCATTACCGGGTGGAGGGTGGCAAAGGGGAAAAATTGGGACCACTGTAATAACAAATCAGTAAAATATATTAAAAAGGAAAATAATACACTTATAATGTGCTCCATCCACCGGATGTGAAAAATGGGCATCTCATTTGATTAGTATAGCACTGACTGAACGTTATTTGCACTGACTTAGAAGTAAAAAAAAAAAAAGGTAAATGGTTGGTATTTCACTTCACTTCACATTCAACCACTCAACTGCCAAGAGGAATTGAAGAGGTCAAACGCCGAGGTCATTCTGCTTTCTACACTCTTCTCTGTGTTAAAGAAACCAGTGTGCATCAGAGCAACAAAGCTAGCTGGTCAAAGACTTCCTTGCCCTTCCTGTCAGTGCACTCGGAGCACAGAGCAAAGAGTGAGAGCTAACAGGTTAAGAAAACCGGAAAGCAAGGTCCTTTCCAATTAGAAAGAGTCTGCTTCTCTTGTCTCTCAAATACATAGAGCCAACGAAACTGATTTCTTGGCGACAAAATAACAAAAGCTTAAACTTTAATTGATAGCAACATGGGACTAGCTTTAACTTTAAATATATATATATATACACACACACACACACACACACACACACACACATATATATATATATGGGGGGAAAAGTAAGAGAATGTGGGGAAAGGTGTGGACAGCTTTGAGGAATTATTATGTGCTACTCTGATTTCATCCCCAATCATGACCATTAGATACGAGAGCTCTTCATCAGACACAGCTCTGGTCTCTGAAAATTTCGGGGCAAATCACATAAAAAAATCATATATTGAGTCCATAGAAGGGGATGAAGGAAAGGTACAGTAAGGTCTTTTCTTCTCCAAATGCATATTTATCCCTTTGTATGCATGCAAGTATACTGTGTAATGATTCACCATGGTAGAAAGCTTTGTACCATATTTTTGGTAAAAGTTAGCAAACTTACAATGCATATCCTGCAGCAATATTCTTTTTCTCTTAGTTGTCATGCATTATAATTAATAATAATAGTTCTTTATAACCTACCTTACTCATGGGTATATTGCAAGGACTACAGAGAATGTTTATGACTGCACGAAGCAACGGATAAGAAAAGAGCTTTGTAAGCTGGAAGTATTGTTATTAATATTCATCATTATATCACATAATTCCCAGCACTAGAAAGAAGAATTGTTTATTAGTCTTCTCTGTGCTCTACCCATTTATTTCAGTCCACAGGGAGCTATAATATATTTTCAAGGAGACTTGATAGACTAGTTTTTTTTCCTGATAGCTTTTTATTATTTTCTCCTTTTCTCATATTCCTTTTCTTTTAATTTTAAATAAATAAGCTGTGAATCTCTTCCACATTGTTCCAAATCCACCTGGTTTTGTTCGTCTTTGCTCTGTCTCAGACTTCCCCCACTTGCTAAGCTTTTTCTCCTTTCTCTGTACTCATCTATTCTGTTGACACCTGTGTAAAAATCAACTTAATCATCTGAGCTTGTCTGCATTTAAAAGTTTAGGGTGTAAAAGATAAGCAACAACTGTGTTCAGGATAAAGCAAAGGACTCTGTGCATATACTCCCTATGTCATACCTGGGCGGAAGAAGACAAGGAAGTTCTGTCAGACTGATTTGCCTCCATTTGCGCATCTTTCAATGCGAGTTCAGCTAGAAGCAGAAGCAAGGTAACCATGAAATTTTTTCAAGCAATTTTCAGTGAGCTTTCTATACATATAAAGCCATGACCAGAGAGCAAGGCTTACAAATAAATCATCTCAGAAAATCCTATATTCCTTCTATAGATCTTAAACATTCTAAGTGTAGGTAGCCATACTAAACTTCCTCTTAGACATGGCAACTTGAAAAGCATAAATATATACATACAAATTTAAAAGTCACTACTGAATGTTTGACTAATTGAAAACTATCTAAAATCCATAAAATTTCAATGTAGACCTATTCCTCGCTCCTGGATCACTGTGAAAGGATGGCTCTGTCCTTATTTTGACAAAAGTGAATGTATAGAATATACCTTCTTAAAGTGGATACAACATTGGTCTCTAAGATGATCTAACTCAGCATCAATGACAACAAGAGTTTCTAAAATACATGTATACCGATCCAGTTCTAAGTGAATATTTGAAATTTGGATCATACTTATAATAATAACATTATAATTAAACAAAACCAGAGATGGAAAAATGTTTTATAAAATTACTTAGAGGTAGAAACTTCATTTGATTAATTGTGATCACTGCTACAATGACTAGTGTAGTATGTATCTTAGAATATGTGCAGAATTGTTTGTAGAATGAATGAACAATAATGAAGAAGGCCACAAGTAATTACCTACCAATCTTAACTGCTTCTTCTGCCTTTTCAACTTCATTTTTAAATACTCCTTTAAAAGAAGATGTGACATACAGATACTTTCTGAAAAAAAAGAACATAAGTCAGATTATCATTTTAAAGTATAATACAAAAATATTCTTTAAGAAGATTATATACTCATCCAGCTGATAAATCAGAAAACTTCATTGCTCAGAAGAAATGCCTTACCTTTTAACACGTGGAAATTTTTTCTTTTTTTCCTTTTTTATTAAATTTATTGAGTGACATTGGTTAATAAATCATATAGGTTTCAGGTATACAATTCTATAATACATCATCTGCATACTTTATTGTGTGTTCACCACCCCCAAGTCAAGTCTTCTTCCATCACCATTTTTCCCTCCTTTACCCTCTTCAACCTCCCACAACCCCTGTCTCTTCTGACATCTGTCAGTCTATTCTCTATCTACAAGTCTGTTTCTACTTTGTTAGTTTATTTTGTTCATTAGTTCAACATATGAGGGAAATCATATGGTACTTGTCTTTCTCTGACTGGCTTATTTCACTTAGCATAATACTTTCCCGGCTCATCCATGCTGTTGCAAAACATAAAATTTCCTTCTTTTTTATGGTTGACTAGTATTCCATTGTGTAAATGTGCCAGTTATTTTACCCACTCATCTACTAATGGGTACTTGGGCCGCTTCCAAATCTTGGCTATTGTAAGTAACGCTGCAATGAACGTAGAGGTGCATACATTCTTTTGAGTGAGTGTTTCGTGTTTATTTAGATATATTCCCAGAAGTGGAATCACTGATCATAAACCAGGTCCATTTTTAATTTTTTAAAGATAATATGCTTAGATTGTTATGCATATATGGCTAGAAAACATGTTTTATAGAATAAAATGATAATAAATATGATGTGGTTACATGAATTGGTAATATTGAAATGTCTAACTGTAAGTGCATAGGATATATTTATAACTGCTAAAACCTGGGAAATTATTTTGCCGAAAAGACTTTTGACCCAGTAAGACAGATTCGACAACTCCATTGCAAAATGCAAATGAAAAATATTTTTTTACAACTAAAACATATGAGGTCTGTCTGGAAAAAGTCCAGCCATTATTAATATTTAATTTAATCTTTACTGTATTTTTATTACCATTTAGTCCCTTTATACTCCCCTCCCCCAGCAATCACCACACTCTTGTTCTTGTCCATGAGTCTTTTTCCTTTTTGCCTAATCCCTCCAACCCTTACCCTCTCCCTATGGTCATCCTGCTTTCCATCTCTGAGTCTGTCCCCATTTTCCTTGTTAGTTCAGTTTGCTCATTAGATTCCACATATGAGTGAAATCATATGGTATTTTTTCTCTGTCTTATTTCCCTTAGCATAATGTTCTCTAGCTCTATCCATACTGTCACAAAGGGTAAAATATTCTTTTTTATGGCTGAGTAGTATTTCATTGTGTAAATATCCCACAGTTGTTTTATCCACTCATCTACTGATGGACACTTGGGCTGCTTCTGTATCTTGGTAATTGTAAATAATGCTGTATTGAACATAGGGTTGCTTATGTTCTTTCAAATTAGTGTTTTAGGTTCCTTCAGATATACTACCAGAAGTGAGATAGCTGGGTTGAAAAGCAGATCCATTTTAAATATTTTCAGGTAACTCCATCCTGCTTTCCACAGTGGCTGCACCAGTCTGCATTCCCACCAACAGCGCAAAAGGATTATTCTTTTTCCACCTCCTCGCCATCACTTGGTGTTTGTTTATTTATTGATGATAGCCATTCTGACTGGCATGAGGTGATATCTCATTGTGGTTTTAATTTGCATTTCTCTGATGATTAGTGCTGTTGAGCATCTTTTCATATGTCTATTGGCCATCTGCATGGGAGAATATATTCTCCAATCATATATCTCCTAACAGATTAATTTCTGAAATTTATATATAATTGATAAAACTCAGCACCAAAACAACAACAACAACAAACAATCCAATGAAAAAATTAGCAAAGAACTTGAATAGACACTTCTCCAAAGAGGACATACAGATGGCCACTAAACATATGAAAAGCTACTCTATACACCTCATTTTATAACTTTTGCCTCATACCTACAGTAGCTCACCATTCTCTGATACCTTCATGTTTAGCAAGGCAACACATTTTCAGCAAGAGGTAAGTGGAAACTTACAGATCATTCCTGAAAACCAAAATGTCTTAAGACATATAAAAATAGGTATTCACTCAGGCAGAGAGAGGAGTCTAAATCTATATGCTCCAAAGAGTCTATGCCAGGTATAGGTGATATATAGCTCATGTGACAAATTGGGCCAGCAACTTGTTTTGATATAGCCTAAAACCTAAAAATGCTTTTTCCATTTTAACAGATTATAATAACACACACACACACACATACACACATATGAATATGCAAACAAGACTAAATGTCACTAGATATTTACTATCAGGCCCATCACAGAAATGTTTTGCTAAACCCGTAATCTATGCTAATAGTAATGGTTTTTAAATGATAGCTTGATCTAGAATTGTCTTTATATGTTCTGACTTCAAATTATGCACACAGTAATGCAAATTTTTCACAAATAGGTCACATGTAATTTAAATGTTTGTTAGCTGGAGTCTGTTTATAGTTTTTTTAAGACTCTCTTCCATTATCTCAACAAAAGCAGTCCAGATATACTCAAGACAAAACATCTTAATGACTGAGCATTAAGAGCTGGACTGGTTGGAGCCCATCTGCCTGGATAAAAGGTCTAGGTATACCCCTTCCTAGTGGTACAACTCTGGGTAAATTACTTCATTTTCTGTGATCCCATTTCCTTATCTGCAAGAAAATGATATCTGAATGATAACAATGTTATCTATCTCAAAGGCTGTCATGTGAACGAAAGGTGTTAATACAGCTGAAGAACTTAAAATAATGCTGGTTTTGAGTAGGTCAGCAATTTTCAACTGGCTGCCATAAGACTTTTTAAAACATGCAATACATAACTAGTTATTTAGTTAGGGGCACTGACTTGTTTTCCCTCAGACTGTCAAATAAAAAAATGACAACAGCCAACACAAGAGCCTTTAGTGTAAATGAATCAAAATTACATCTATTTTTTGTCAGATTGGCAAAAAATATATTTTTTGGTGTGCTGCAGAATTTTAGTAATTTGTTTACATATGTGTACCATGAGATGACAAAGGTTGAAAATCACTGAAGTACTTATTGTGTTATTATTACCTAATAAAAACATATTAAGTACACACTCCCTCAATATATATTTATATGAAAAATGCATTGAGAATGGGGAAATGAAACGAATAGCTGGATATATTCTTCTTCTTTGAAGATTCTGAGGTATTTGTAGAAGTCTGCCCAGTTACCTGCATAAAAGTGCTTCATCTTACATAACTGTCATCCCATATTCATCTATATACTTCAATGGTTTGTTTGTTTGTTTGTTTATTTATTTATTTAACTTAAATGGTTTAATAAACAATGCAA
This sequence comes from Furipterus horrens, assembly GCF_987537825.1. Taxonomy (NCBI): domain Eukaryota; kingdom Metazoa; phylum Chordata; class Mammalia; order Chiroptera; family Furipteridae; genus Furipterus; species Furipterus horrens. Next base: position 92,715,529 of record NW_028327171.1, read on the forward strand.
GTGAGGGGCTGGGCAGCATCCCTAAGAAATGAAAAGACTATCCCAGAAGGATAGTGGTGCAGAGTAGTCAACAGCAAGCCAGAAAATTAGTGTCCCTGAATAACTTTAAAAAGGACCATGGTGCTCCAAAGAAAGTAGGGTGACTCCAAGTTTATTTCTTGGGCTCCTTTCAGTATTAGTGGTCTAGGGCAAAGCAGTGTTAATGAAGAACGAAGATCTTCCAACAGACACTTTGGCTCTATCTCCCTTAAAGAACTTTCAAAGGTGATCATTTCACATCCATCTTTAGTCCTGATTTGCAGAGATTTCATTTGTACATAAATCTGATGCTATTTGTGCAATAAAATTAAAGAATTCTAAATAAAAGAAAATTAGTAATGTCCATTGCCTAAAATCAAGTAACAGAGCCATACATTAACTTGTCTGTATTATAAACAATATTTGAGACTCCAAGAATCACAAACTTATAAAATCTTTAAGTTGAAAGAGACCTTAGAAATTCCTAACTGAAATTCTTCCAAAAGTAATAATGCTTTAAACAATCTAGACTTTTCCAGGGGTAAATTTGTCCTCATGTTGGATGGGAGGGCCTTCCACTGCTGAAGAGCATAAACTGCATTAATCTCATGCCACACCATAGCCCTCTCTGAGTTGCTATACCTCAGGCCATGTGTGTCTGGGGCAACTAACTATGCCATCCTGGACACACTTAATTTCATATTCTAGACATTACATCTGGAAACTGGATCAGAATCAGACTGGTGTGCAACCAAAGGAAGACATGTGAGCCAACCCCTGTGATTGCAAGGCCCAGGACAATACCTACTTTTTCATGAAAATAAGACAACATAACAAATGTAGGCCTATAATAAAGAGTTAATGGGGTATAAGGGGAGGAATTCGAATTGGTAAAGAACTTGGAGCCAGAATATTTGATCTCTTGTTCACTTGTTACATTTCCTTATCTCTAAAATGGTGATAATAAAACATAACCCACATTGTCACTGCAAAAATTAGACAAAATAATGCATGTAAAAGTCAGACAAAATAATGCATATATATACACATACACACACACACACACACATACATACACATAGTGTACAAGAATTAAACGTTTCTCCCAGTAGGTATTAAGCTCCTCAAAACTAGAACTAATCTTCTTATTTTTTCTATGCTTTGTACCTAGAACAACTTCAAGCTCACAAGATGTTGATAAATGTTTAGTAAATAAATGAATGACCACCCAAAAAAGCCACACACAAAGGATGTTGTTCTGATTCCATGTATAGTTGGTCAAGACTCACTTATAATATGTAAATATCAGCTGAAAAAGTTTATGCTGTTACAAACTTGCAAAATAAGTCATGGGCAAATACCACATGATCTCACCTACAAGAGGAATCTAATGAACAAAATAAACTAACAAACAAAATAGAACCACAAGCACAGAAATATGGAACAGACTGAAAGTGTCCGGGGAGTGCTGGTAGGGGGGTGGATAATGATGGAAAACGGGAGGGAACTAGATAAGGAACAGATATGAATGACCCATGGACATGGACAACAATGTGGGAATTGACTGTGGAAGGAGGGGATGGCGTGTGCGAAGGATGGCAAAGGGAGAAAATTGGGATAACTGTAAGAGAATAACAATAAAAAATATTTAATAAAAAATATGTGAATAAATAATAAAAAGCAAAAAGCAAAATAAATTATGGGGATGTAACGTACAGCATGGTAACTATAGTTAAATTGCTTATTTGAAAGTTGCTAAAATAGTAGATCTTAAAAGTTCTCACACACACACAAAAAATTTTCTAACTATGTATGGCAATAAGATTTACTGTGGTAATAAAACAAGTTTATCCTAAAATATAAAAGATAAATAAAATAAAAATGAACCAAATGAGTATTTATAAATATGTTCATTCTACACATAATATACATATATACACACATAGAAGTCCATGACTCAATAGTTCAAATGTATTGAATGAATAAAAATTATAAATGAACTGTGATTTTTTACTGGAAACTATCACAAGCAGAGCACCTAAGATTCACTAAAGTACAAAACAAATTCTTAATTAAGCTGACTAACTTATAGATTTCACTGCAGTGTTTTGTTATTATGGCCAAATATTTGTTACATGTGATTATTCTTTAGTAAACATTTTAGAATGCTGTGTAAATTTCATTTATAATAGCAAAACTATTACTATCAAATTGTAAAATCTAGCTATAGAATTGTAAAAATCCTGCTACCAAATCACTTTGACAATTTTGGGGAGGGGAACCTATAAATTTTACAAATAAAAACTATATAATCAAAGAAAGTTGAGTTACCTGGGTCTGTAGAGGGAGTGACATAGGTGTTTTGTTTTAACGCGTTGGGCCTGAATAAATATTCTCATCCAAGGGTCAAAATACAGAATAGAGGTGTAGGCTCTGAATGACCATCTCTCTGGGAAACTAGAATGGAAAATAAAAAAGGTCACACTATAAAGGATGCAGTAACGACACTTCTTTTGGAAGAAAAAAAAATCAGGCCATCAGGTTATGATGGTTACTAGTAGTAACCTCATATCTAAATCTAATAATGATACAGCAAACACCAGCAAATCTAGCAACACTTATATACTTCATTAAGCAACCACTTTACAAATAAGTAGTTGAATATGAATACTAGGTTGTATTTTTTTTCTCACATGTAATTAAAAGATTGACTGATTAAATAGCAAAAAAAAAAAAAAAGAAGAAGGCTGCAAAGTACAGGGGCCTACAAAGATAATCTGCACTTTGATTAGAACTGAACTTCTGCTGGCAATAACTGATTCTAAGTAGATTTACATCAGCTTCAGAAAATATTAAAGCTATTGGCCCAGAAGGACAACACCAAGACAAATAAACAAATAAACCCCCCACTCCAACACAAAAAAAGATAAAGAAAGAAAGAATTTAGGCCTGCATGAATAAAATATTCCCATGAGCCCTGGCCAGTGTGGCTGTTGGTTTGTATGTCATCCTGTAAACCAAAAGGTTGTGAGTTTGAGGGTACATGCCCAGGTTGTGGGTTCAGTCCCTGGCAGAGCATGTATGAGAGGCGACTGATCAATGTCTGTCTTTGTCTGTCTTTGTCTGTCTCTCCACTTCACACCCCTGCTTCCTGTCTCTCTGGAATCAAGGGATAGATCTTTGGGTGAGGATTAAATATATGTATATATTTAATTATATATATTATATATATATATAGTTATATGTATATAATTTTTTAATGAAATCATTGCAGAGAAATACAATAAAGTGTTTCATTTGCTTTGAAAATTATAAATTAGAAACATAAAACTTCATTCTGTAAGTGCAATAAGTATTAAAATAAGTGTTCATGTCCAACTGAGGGGAGGAGTTTAGTGACTTGATAAGTGAAAAAGAGGAGAAAAATAAAGGATGGGAAGGCAATAAAATGGGAACAGAAACAATGCAAAATAGCCCGTGTTAATAAATCACTGTGCTGCTGCATACTAACAACTCCACAGAGCTGCTATGTTCAAGTCCACTTACGAACTGTAAATCTCCTCCAATTAGGCAAGAAATAACAATCAAAAACAAGCCAAGTCATGCTTCAGAAGTAGTGTTCCTTATCTACTGGGTCCTAGAAAAGGCTACGATGAAGGACTTACAAGGCTAAATAGAAATCAGGGAGCAGTAAACCCCTCATTTTTACAATCCTACCTCAATCCAGCAGGAGACAAAGAAGATGGAAAGGAAACATAAAACCTGTGCCAGGGGAACTGCTCAGCAGGGTCACAGCACAGCCAGTCACTCCTTACAAATGAACAGAGCTCCAAAGAACTTACAAAAATGAAGGTGAAGCCTATAAGAAATCCGAAGATTTCCTGCTTGGTTGTTAAGTTCCTTCAGGCTGGGTCTGAAGTACATTAAAAAGCCTGGAATTTATTTGAATTGTTTAAAAAGAAATTATTTGAAAGTAAGCCTTCAGTAGCAGTTCTCAATATAAATTAGAATATCTAGTTCATGGTTATTATTACGTCAGCACTAATGCCTGTTGAGTTCCGGCCAAGATGGAGGCCTAGACTGAGACACTCCATCTCCCCCCACAACTAAGAATGACTACAACTACTGCAAAACCAGAATAACCAGAAGCTCCAGAAAATAAAGCCACATGTTAGTCCAACGTATAAAGTTATAAACAAGTGGTGCTCATCCGGACGGGTAGGAGGGGCGAAGCTGGGATGGAGAGATCAAGCTGTGCTGGAGGCAGTAGCAGTAGCGACAAGTGGCAGGACTACGATAAGCACAGACACCTGTATTTAAGGAGGGGGATGGCGAGAAGCACCTGGAGAGCAACTCCAGCTACAGTCCAGATCCCTCAGCTTGCGATTCCAACACCAGGGAAGGCAGACCCCCCATTGTCTGGGACTGTGAGGCCCAGAGAGCATGGGGCCAGAAGAGGAGGCTCCCGGTCTCTCAGCGGAGAGTAATGGCAGGAACCTATCTTGGACCCCTACCCTCACACAAAGTGCCACAGAGTGGTGAGAAGGGTCGCCTGGTAATCATGAGTGCACAGGGCTCTGCCCCCGATAGCGTAGCACGTGTGACAGCCCCACTCAAGAAGGTAAGATAAACAAAAGTGGTCAGGATAGCAGGAATCATGATTGAAATACCAATCACCCAGCTGACCAAAAAGCAAATATGTGAATTAACTGATGAACAAATAGATAATCTTTCTGAGGCTCAGTTCAGAGCTAGAGTCATAGGGCAGCTTACAGAATTAACAAAAGATATTGAACAAGACAGGGAAGGAATGAAGGCTAGTCCTGCTGAAACAAACGAAAACACATACAAGACAAGTGGTGAGGAAAGGAAAACCAGGGATCAAATCAACAAATCAGAACATAGGGAAGGAACAGTCAACCAGTGCAGAAAGAGGAAACAAAATGTGAGGAATATGAGGAGAGGCTCAGAAACCTCTGAGACAGCTTTAAGTGAACAAACATCCAAATTATAGGATTGTCAGAAGGCGGAGAAGAAAAACTAGAAATTGAAAAATTATGTGACAAAATAATAAAGCGAAACTTCCCTAACTTGGGGAAGGAAATAGACTTATAGGTCCAGGAAGCACAGAGAGTTCCAGAAAAATTGGACCCAGGGAGAACCACACCAAGACACATTATAATCAAAATGTCAAAACTTAAAGATAAAAAGAGAATCTTAAAAGCAGAAAGAGAGAAGAAAAGAATTATGTACAAAGGGGTCCCAATTAGACTATCAGCTGATTTCTCAAAGGAGACACTGCAGGCAAGAAGGGACTGGCAAGAAATATTCAAAGTAATGAAAATAAAAAACCTACAACCACGATTACTCTATCCAGTGAAGCTTTCATTCAGAATAGAAGGGCAGAGAAAGTGCTTCCAGGAAAAAAACTGAAGGAGTTCATTAGATCCAAACCACTGTTATATGAGATGTTAAAGGGACTTGTTTAGAAGAAGGAAGATCAAAGCTATGAACATTAAAATGAAAACTGTATCACAACAACCAACAACAGAAGCTAGGGAATCAAAACAAAGGCAAACTAAGGAGGCAATGAGAGTGGGAAAAGCATTATAGGTGTGGGGGACATATTAGGGGGAGGTCAGTGGAGAGGAGGTGGGGGAAAGGGAGGGAGATGATGCAGGAATTAAGAAACATAGTAGGAGGGAGTGGAGTAGACAGGAAGATATTGAGAAGAACTATATGCACAACCAATGGGCATGGACTAAGGGGGGACTACTGGAGAGAGGGGAGTCACTGGGTGGAGGGGAGCACAGAGAAAAGAAATTGGGACAATTATAACAGCATAATCAAGAAAACATATTTAAAAAAATACTCGTCGTCGGCAGCCGTCCGTCTCGAGAGACGATGGTGTAGCTTCTTAAGAGTCTATCTGCACCGCCGAGAATGGCTGTGCAGTCCGACTCGGGAGTGACATGGTAGTATCTGTCTCCTCCCGTGTTGAATCGACATCTTGCGATGACGCTGAAGCTACAGAGCCTGGGCAGGGTAATATGGAGGGTCTGCTGTTGCCCATGCAGCAGACCCCCCCTCTCTTCGCAGCTGAAGGATCCAAGGGAAAGACGGAGTCAATACAGCTTGGGTTCAGGTGCGCCGCAGGAGTTGCCAGTGTTGACTACAACGTCAAACCGCCTTAGGGACTCCGGCTCCAGATTTTCTGTCGGGGTTTACTCCCTTAGCCTTTCCCCTGAAGAGGTATGCCGCAAGGCAGCGGAGGTTTTTTGGAGTCAGAGTTTTCCTTCTCTGATGTACCCTGACTGGAAGATCGAACCAGCGACACTTAGCTCGCAGGCCGACGCTCAATCCACTGAGCTAAACCAGCCAGGGCAAAAAAAAAAAAAAAAAAAAAACAAATACTAATGCCTATTTAATGTGACATTTGGGTGTAGCCCTATAATAATGTGGTTGACTTTAATATGCCAGGAGCTGCACAATCAACTAAGTCCTCACCTATTAAAAGAAAAAAAAAAAGTCATCTTGGGACACTACACATTTTGAGGACTTCTGTCATTATTCAAATGCTTTCTGGATCCCCTGCTTTGAAACTGTTCTTAGAGATAGTATAGCTCTTTCTTTGGACTGTCCTTAAAGCAAACACATTTCTGTTATTTACAGGTAAAATTCAGAGTTATTCATAGCCAAGTTTGAGAATTTCAGAAATATAGTGGGAGATCAAACTGGTAGCAACAAGTTTTAGTTAAAAAATATATGAATCAAAACAAAGATACTAATACTTCCATCTCTTGATCGGTCAATTCTTAATAAATATTTATAGGTAAATATTCATAATGTGTGTTGGGAATTCTCAAGATTTCCTGTATGTTAGATTTGCTGGAATGTCTCATGGGACTTATCACATAATTGCACTCATGACTAAGATTTCTCACAGTGACATAATAAGGATATACAGTGGATCATAACGGGAAAAGGTAGATGGGGTCTGGAGGAATCCATGTGCAGCTTCCATATGGTTTGTCCCTCTCGTGACAGGTCACCCAAAACATACCCTTCCCCCCAGCTATGGAAGTGCAGGAACATGTGTGTGATGTTTCTGCCCAGCGAAGCCCATTAGAAACTCAGCATCAAATGTTTTCACTGGGGGCTAGTCACACAGGCAACCTCTGCCTATCACGTATCAAAATTCCAGAGTCTCAGAAAGTAGGTTTTCAGTATCAACCATATTGTTTGCACAGTCTAAACACATTGCACCACCTTCTCTGTTAGGGAAAAGTTTACATTAGTGTGGGGAACTGTTTATCAGCTAAGTTTCCAGAAGCCAGCCAAAGGTCAACCTTTCAAACAAGGCTTACGATGAAGAGAAGCCTTCTATATTAACCCTTTTCTATATACACCTACTTTTGAAAGTTCCCATTTATCTGTGACAAGCAAAATGGCAATGCCTCTTATGCTATTGTGGTATCTTTATGATTTAAAAAAATGCAAAGGCGGCAAAATATAAAATCTGTATAAGATATGAGCCACCCAATGTAACTTTCAAACTGCTTTATATGATGTAGAAGATCCTTTATGATATGGCCCCCACTTAATTCTCTAGCCTTGTCTCTTACCAGCTCCCATCCAGCCACTAGGACCACTCTCAGTTTTTCAGATACAGAGTTAGGCTTTCTTATCCCCAGGCCCAGGCACATTCAATCCTTTGGCCATTTCAATTGGCTTCATTTCACCCATAAGAATGCAACTTGGAATCTCACTTCCTCTTGGAGCCTTTCCTTACTCCCCAAGATTGGGTAAATTACTCTCATCTGGTGCTCCCCATTCTTTGGCACCTCCCTATCTCAGCACCTGCACTTGGTGGTGTCATCGTTGGTTTGTCTGTCTGTATCCTCAGCAGGCTATAAATTCCATGAGGCTAGCATCCTCATCAACAAATATTTGTTGAATAAATGGTAATTATTCAGCACTCCCCTGGCTTAATTTAAAATTAATAACAGGGGGTTCCTTACGTAAGAGACTTGTAATGATTGATCATCTTCAGTGAAAATGCTATCAGTCTTTACCAATAAAGCCATTCACTTGAGAAACAGGAATACAAATGTACTAAGTAATCAGGGTATTATCTTCAGAAGATCTAGGGAAAAAAAACACTCTCTAGCCAAGAGGAATTGCTTCGCATCCTTTTTAAAATGTGTTCTTTTATTTCCTCCTAAATGCCTCTTTTCTGTGTTAAACTTTGCCAGAGTGTCTATATCTTTATCTTCACTTGTACCTCTTTTTCTCTCTTTCTATTTAACTGCCTAAAATAAACTGAAGAAGAGAGAGAGAGAAAGAGAGCACAAATCTCCTAACACACAGAATACCAGAGGCACACAGTCACATGATAGATGTGGGGCAAGAACGGAGTATTTTAAGGCAGAAACTGCCCTGATAGTCTGTGTTATACAACAGGAGGAGATGGAGATGCTTTTTGTAACCTGCTCAGCAATGGGTATTCTTAAAAAGTATCTCCCTTCTGTTGCCCCCAGAACACAACAAGGATGCCAGCCTGTTAAACCAAGCACACCGTTGTCCGGGGACAGCCAACTGACCTGGAGTCTGCACGATCCTTCCCCATGTAGGAAGGCCACCCTCCCCTCCACACCCCCACTCTTATTAGGAATTTCTGGACCCAAGGGTAGGTAGGACGACGACCATGTCCAGCTTGAAGCAACTAGAGGAGCTCGAGACCTTCGCCCATTGCCCTTTGTAAGATTATTAAGGCTCTTAAGTCTGAGAGGGAGGGATTGTTATTTGTTATTGTTACAATAATTAATTAATTAATTATGTAAAGAAGAAGAAGAAGAAGAATATATGAAAGGGTGAAGCCAGAGAACTTGTATGTATGACCCATGGGCATGGACTTGCGAGGGCAGGGGGGATTGCTGGGGGAGGAGTGGTGCTGGGGAGAGGGGAGCAAAGGGGGAAAAACTGGAACTATTTTAACAATATAATCAATAAAATATGCTTAAAAAAAAAAGTATCTCCTTCACTTCCAGCTGTGGCTGTGGTCTTTGTGTGGCCTCCTTATTCTCCCAATCTATGCTACTGTGTTAAGTGTTGCTCCATAAATGGCTATCATGGGTAGATTGGTGTATTGTGGTCAACAAACTGTGTTAAGGACAGGAGAGGAGCCAGAAAGTGGGGGGGTTCTGTAGTCAAGGTCATTATTTCCTTTATCTACCAACTTGGATTCCCTGTGGCTGGAGTCTGAGAAAAGAAATTTTTTATAGCTTTCCAGGCAATTCCTTTAACTCTGTCTGTTTTGAGAACCACTGCCTGTAGACCTACTAGACATGGTGGTAAGACAGATTGCCTGAAAGAGGGGAGAAGAACAGTCTCTCACAGGTGTTTAGACCTAGGACACCCTCTACATTCATCCACACTGGGTACACAGGCATCAAACACCCATTCACCCAAGCACTGAGGTTCATGGTTGAAAAAAATGACTCTAAATGTCAGGCAGTAGACTAAATTAGATCTTTTTTGGAATATCTCTAAAATGCCATATTTTTATTCATGAAAATACTGTATTATTATTATAAAAATTGTTTTCTAAATTTATTGTTAAACTTCTTACAAAATTTGAAGACTTCCTGAAGTTGAAATAACAAGTCTTGTATGATCTTGAATATAAAGAAGTACATAAAGATTTTTAACTAGTTTAAATTCTGAACTGTTAAGGGAGCTAACCAAATTTAATCTTAGGGTAGATTATACCTAAGAGAAATGTCAACTCAAAGAGGTATTTAAAAATAAAAGTTATAAGCTTTGCAAGTAATGGAAGTACTTCTGTCATAGCCACAGTGTGACAAGCTGCACATTATAACATTTGAAGCTGTAACTCTTGATGTGTTCTGAGCCAACTCTGTTAGGACATAAAACTAGAGACATTATGGAATGCTGCCCAATGACTGTCAATTTAGAAACACACTGTTAACATGGCACCTAATTTCAAACATTACTTAGCACAAAACTTAAATTCCCTTGCTCTGTATTATATCATCATTCTCAGAGCTGTTTGGGGGGGATGGATTTCTTCAGTCACCTGAGATCTGGCACCATAACGGAATCCAGGAGCACAGCAGGCCTGTCTGATGGCAGCCAATTCCACAATGTGTCTTTTTTTTTTTTTTAGCCAAAATCTCTGCTTTCTTATATTTTCTCATAAAGTTGCATATGTATACTATTCACGATGCTAAGAAAATAATAAGGCACTGAAAGCAACACAGGCACAAGGAAATCACATGCGCCACCGACCAGGTGAAATGGTCACGTGGTCTTGATCCCCACAAAGGGAATCAGGAAAAATGCTATAGGAGTGATCAAGCCTTCCCAGTTTAGAGTTCAAAAGAGATTTTAGAGATAAGAGAAGCACTTAACAAAATTTCTGAAAACTCCCTCTCTTCCCCTAATAAATATCCCCAATGGTTTTCACAATGGAGGACAGTGGAATCCACTACTGAGAGTGTCAGCACCTTCCCAGGAAAGTATTGGCAATATTCTTAGAAAATTACCTAGACATTGGCACTCAATTCAGTTTACCTGAATTCATTTGTTGCTTACTATATAGCAGACACTCAGTTAGTTTCCAGAGCATTATATAAGTGTTAAAAGGAAATGTAGGGAAAAGTAGAACAAAAGAAAATAAAATGCAGAGAATTTCCATGTGCCAGGTATTGTGACTACTCTAGTTCTACAGCATTTATATTAAATAGATGATGTTATAGCCTCATTCTATAGATAGGAATAGAACACTGAAGTTCAGAGATAATAGACAATTATCAGTAGAAAAAAAGTTCTTCCAACAGACTCCAGGCCACTTAAGGACAGTGACATCTGTCTATTTTGTTCCCTGATATATCTCCAGCTCCTAAAACAGGGCCCAACACTCAATAAATACCCTTTCATGAGTGAATGTCAAATGAACAGCCAGATAGCTATTATCCACAGCCCAACAGCTACTAAGTGAAAGAATCAGGATTTGAGCCCAGTTTTAAGCAACTGCAAGGTCCATTCTTTTTATAATGTACCTCCCTGCCTGACTCTAAGGTTGACTGGTTTGAAGTACAATACTCCATGTAATGCAGAGGGGGTGAAAGTTATAAGATGGTCTCAGGCAACCCCACCCTACACAGACCCTACCTGTATATAAGCCTGAGGTTCTGGTCCCTTCAACTTACTCCACAGAACTGGATTCAAGGATCTAGAATCCACGGGCCTTACAATACAGAGAATAAAAAATATGGCATTAGACTGTCAGTATTCCCAGCTATTCAAAGACATACATAGAATCATGTTGATAGGCTAAGAATACATATTAGTCTTTTGTTGAAATTCAAGGAAGAATAGTAAGGAGGCTTTACTTAGTGTGCTTAGTGAAGGGGAAAGAAATAATTAGGATACTAAATTATATAGGATGCTGCAGAACATTGTAAAGACTTCGGCTTTTTCTCTGAGTGAAATTAGAAGTCACTGGAGAATTTCATACAGAGCTTTAAAAGACTACTCTGGCTGCTACAAAGGGCATGGGGGGAACAGTTTTTAGAGGGCCAAGGGTGGAAGCAAGACCAGTGGATCAGTGGAAGGAGGGCTACTGCAGTAATCCAGGTGAGACATGATGGTGGCATGGATCAGGACTGTGGCAGCAGAGCCGATGGTAAAGGGTTAAATCCGGATCTATTTGAAAGTAGAGCCAATATTAAATAAGAAAGTTAGAAGAACTCTCCAATATTTCAGTATAAAGAATTAGAAAAAGATATAGACATACTGTGGGAATTATTAAAGATTAAGAGAAAGTCCTAAAAGCTATCCAAGGGCATAAATGAGTAATTTTTAAAAGTTCAGTAATTACATGTGCATCAGATTTCTCATTAACAACATGGATTCAAGAAGTAAAATGAACAGTAAGTTCTGAGAAAAACTATTTTTGAGCCAATATTTATTTATCCATTTATACAGATACTGAGGTGAAAGCGAAAAATAAAGACATGTTTATAGATACAAAGATTTCAAAAGTTTGCCTCCCAACAGACTCTGAAATAATTGAGAATATAATCCAGCAAATGAATTAATAAATTAATGAAGAAGATAAAGTGTTAAGCAAAGAAAATAATAATAAGCCTTATAATTCAGTCTAACTAACTTTTTATGCAGGGTATACTAAAATATTGTAAAGATTTATAAATAAATCTTAAATTAAAAAATCAAGAAAGTGGAACCGGTAAGGAAGAAAAATAAAAGCATATGAAGGCCTTGACTTATTAGGGAGATGATTAAATAGTGATTTATTCTACACTTTGGTAAGAAAATTATAAGTTTAGATATATTTATTAAAAATGTAAAAATACTCCAATTAAAGTATATAATGGAACAAATAATATTCTAACTATTGAAATTTTTTAATTGAACTATCCTCTTTAAAAAAGATAATTGCAACTCAACTAATATCACAAAGCAAGGAAAAGTAAAAATGAAGCAGAACAAAATCAACAAAAACCAAGTAAACACAAACAAATAGAAACCAAAGAAGCAAAGTTAAAACAAAATAAGGCAGAGTAAGTCCAACCATAGCAGACGTCACAATAAATGTGAACTAGGAAAATTTCCTATTAAAAGGTAGAGGCAACCTGGCTGGTGTGTCTCATTTGGTTGGAGCAATGTCCAATAACAGGTTCAATTCCTGGTCATGACACATGTCTGGGTTGTGGGTTTGACCCCTGGTCCAAGCAGACACAATCCTCAATCCAGGTGCATATGGGGAGGCAACCAATCAATGTTTGTCTCTCAAATTGCTATTTCTCCCTCTCTCCCTTCCTCTCTCTCCAAAAGGAATTAAAAAAAAAAAAAGAAGTCCCTGGGTGAGGATTAAAAAAAATATTTTTTAAGATAGAAGCACTTAGACTGAGTCAAAAATCTAGTTATATGCCATTTATAAGAGGCAAACCAAAACAAAATAGCACTGTTGAAAGTAATGTCCAAATATATATAAAGAAAGGTTAACTAAGAGAAAGCAAACATAGGTTAATATTAGATAAAAATAGACACGAAATTATTGGAAAGTATTTACTGGAATACTGAAGGATACTTTATTTTAACAAAAAATCCGCTTAAACAAAATGATATATGTGTCCTGAATCTAACAACTCAGAATGACACACAACAAAAACTAGTAGAACTATAAGGAATGTGGACATATCCATAGACACTTTAAGATGGTCTAACATACTTCTCTCAGAAACTGAAGGATCAAGAAGAAAAAAGATATGGATTATATAAGGAACTTACTAAAGCTTTTTTTAACAGAATCTGTGCTTACCAAATTTTTTTCTTCCAATCTTTAAAACACTAGGCCACAAGAAAATTTCAACAGATTTCCAAGAGCAGATATAACACAGGTTACATTGTTTGATTATCTTCCCAGAAACATAATAAAAGATACAGAACACTAATAAAAGAATATTTGAAAAGCCCCCTCAAAAACCTATGTACTTGTAGATTTTCAAAATACCTTTTAAAAGCAATTCTTGAGCTAAAAAGAAAATCAAAATTGAATTTATAAACAATTCAAAAATAGAGAACAATGATAGTTCTAAATTTTGAAACCTATGTAATATAGCTAGCCATAATGCATGGGGTAAATAAGATACTCAATTGTTTAGAACAGAAAATAATTTTGAAAATAAACAAATAAAATATGCATCTCATGGAAGTAAAAAAGTGACATAAAACAAATCCAAAGCATGTAAAAGAAAATAAAAATATATAAAATTAATATCAACCAAGTAGACAATGAAAAGAATCCAAATTATTTTATTTTTAAAGACAGTTTAAAAAGAGATGACATAAATGTATGATTAAAAAATAAAAGTGAACACAACTATAGGATTGAAGGAAAATAGAAACTTTATAAGAATATTTTGTGTAAATTCAATATCAATATATCTGAAAAGTTAAATAAAATAAATATTTTTATAAAAATTATAAATGATAAATTTGGCCCAAGGATTTTAAATCTCAATAGATTAACAGTTCTAACACAACTGAAAAGCAATGAAAGTAAGTAGCAAGTAGTAAGATCACAAAGTTTTCAGAGAAGTTTTACTAAACCTAAAGGCAAACAAAAAACTCATATAAATTCTTCAAAATCAACAAAAGAGGTGAAAAACTTCTCAACACATTCTACTATAATCTATATATCAATAATAAATAAGCAAAGATAATAAAAGCATAATTATAGCCAGTCTCATATGTAAACATAAAAGCAAAAAAAAAAAAAATCAAATAAAATACTGGCAAAATTAACACAGTGAATATATATTATAAATTAGTTGAGTTTATTTGAGGAAAGCAAGGATGGTTCAACACCAAAAATTCTTGTAACAAATGCTACTTTAACAGATTAAAAGAGAAAAATGAAACTAAATTACCTCAGCAGATGTCAAAAAGCATGGACAAAACTTAACACCTATTTCATGATGGAAAAAGTAAATAAAAGGCACAAAATAAACTAGATACAAAGTGACTTCCTCAGTAAATAAACTAGATATAAAGTGACTTCCTCAGTCTGACAAAAGGCACTGACTAAAATAATAACTAGAACAAATATCACATGTATAGTCAAACATAAAGAATTCCACTAAGACAAAAACATAACAAAAAAGCATGTCTGTTATTACCATTTCTGTTTAACTAGCTAATTAGTTAAAACAACAAAAAAAGCAAGTATGAGTAATAGAAATGAAGGCACAAAACCATCACTACTTACAAATTAACTCTATAAAAACCCAATAGATATTATCACAATGAAATAATTCAGTAAGTGATGAGATATAAAATCAACAGGCAAAAGTGAATGGTTTTCCTATCCGTACATAAACAAATAAATGAGAATAATCAATAAAGAAAAAAATCTTATTTGAATGCCAAGAAGTCATAAAATAGCTATGAATAAACTTAACAAGAAATGTAGAAGACCTATATGAAGAAATAATAATAGCTAAAAACTATTGAGTACAAACTGTGTATCAGGTAGTATTCTAAGCACTTTCATGTTGTACCTCACTTAATCTTCACAACAACCCTGAGATATAATACTATTATTATTATTACCATTTTCACATGAGTAAATTGAGGCTCAGTGAGGTTAACTACCTTCTGCATAATAACATGGCTTATAAAACTTTAAATTAACTCAATCTAACCACCAAAGCTTTAATTGCTATGATATACTATGATGTAGTAAAATCATTATTAAAGGAGACTGGGATAAGAGTCAAAACATAAATATGTCCTTCATCCCCCAATTAATCTATAAATTCAATGAACTACTAATCAAAATCCCAAGAGCATTTTTATAATAAATCTTGAAAAGCTTCTTTAAAAATTCATATAGAAAATAACATCTGCAGGGATAACCAATAATATTTTTTAAAGCACAGTGAAGGAGTACTTATTCTACCAAATATCAAACCACGTTATAAAGGCTACAGCAATTAACACATTCTATAGGGCAATAGAAAAAATATAAAAAAGAATAAGTCACCTAGAAGCAGATCCATGTATAACAAAATTTAGTTTATATTAGCAACACATTTCAAAAAGTAGGAAAGGCTGAACTATTTTTGAAATGTTATATCCATTAGGAAAGCATTAATCTGCCCTTCGCCATGCACACAAACTTCACACCATGTCCAAAGACAAAAGTCCAGATAGATTACTATCTCCCAGTTGGGGGAGGCAAGGGACAGCAAATGGATGAATCTCCCACATACTGATGTCTCTCTCCCTCTTCCTCCCTCCCTTCCCCTCTCTCTAAAAGTAAACAAATAAAATCTTAAAAAAAAAAAAAAAAGAAATCACACATTAAAAAAAAAGGAAGGCCTGTCAGAATTTAGAAATGCAGAAGAAGCAATAAAGGAAAATATTGACAGATTTCTCTAAGACTAAGAAAAATATTAACATTATAAGTCAAGTGGGGAGAAAGAAAAGGAGATACATGTGTTGTAAAGGCAACAGAAAGGATCCTTGTGCTGATGTATTGGCGGATTTGCATCAAACTTGGTGGACTGTATCAATACCAACATTCTGGTTGTTCTATTGTACTACTGTTTTACAAAATGCCGCCAATGGGTAAGATGGGTAAAGTGTACATAGGCCCTCTCTGTGTTATTTCTTATAACTGCATGTGAGTCTACAGTTATCTCAATAAAATTTTCTATTAAAAAAAAAAATTTCAACTGGAACAAAGTATTACCCTTATACACCTTATATTCCAGGGGAAAGGGCAAACAAAAAAACAGATATACATGTAAATGCATAATGTTATATCGGATATTTTTAAAGCTTAAATATAATATTAGAGAAAATATTTTCCTCATATTTAACACTCAAAGTAATAAGATCTAGCTAAATAAAAAGTTCCTAAAAATCAAGAATACAATAAAAGCTACATGGGACTATACAAACACAGTCATGTGCCACTAACGATGGAAATACATTCTGAGAAATGCACCATTAGACAATTCCATCATATGAACATCATAGAGTGTACTTGCACAAACCTGGATGGTATAGCCTATACTTACCTAGACTATGTGGTATACCACTGTCATTTATGTGATCCATTTTTGACTGAAATGTGGTCAAGCAGTGCATGACTGTGTAAGTTAAAGATACAGGCAAATTATGGAAACACAGTAAGTGTCCAAAAAAAATGTCCATATACTGTCAATAATCAAGAGGAAACTAATTTAAGTGCAAGAGAAATATTTAATCTACCTGGAAAATCCTTAAAAATAGATTATTATCAAATCCTAGTGAGAATAAGGGTATAGAGGAAACTCAGTCCATTCGTTGAGTGCATAAACAGTTTAAGCATTTTATACAGTAATGTAGCACTATTTAAATTAAAATTACTATGACTTAATCTAGTATTATTGTAACAGAACCCCTGGGCTGCTCCAATTGAAACAGAACCCACGGGCTGTTTAGTTAGGGGCCCGACTGCCCGCCACCAGAATTATAACTCTGAATACCAGAGTTTGGTGAAAAGAAAAAGAATTGTTTATTTACACATA
Organism: Furipterus horrens; assembly: GCF_987537825.1. NCBI lineage: Eukaryota > Metazoa > Chordata > Mammalia > Chiroptera > Furipteridae > Furipterus > Furipterus horrens. The sequence continues at coordinate 92,732,676 of NW_028327171.1, forward strand.
GTCCTGCCTCCCCCTCCCAGACCTGGCCAATCTTAGGAAAGTCAGAAACACCGTTTCCCTACTTCCTCGGCACAGTTCAGCTTTACCAGTAGCTGCCAATCACTCAGTTCTGGTTGGGGAGGTCCTTTCTGTGCTGTGGTGCCCTCCAGCTCTCAATGCAGGACCACCTGGATTCTCAGCCTCCTTGTAAACTGCCTTCTTCCTGGAAACCGCATGGATCTCCTCTCCTTCTCAAAACCGCCTGGCGAGAGCTTCTTCTTTAAGCAGCCTGGAGACCCCTTCTCCAAGCCACATGAAGGGAGCCCACCAAAGCCAGAGAGTGAGGGCGTGAGGGCCAGAGAGAGCCTGAGAGAGAGAGCCTCCTAGAGCCAGAGCCAGTCCAAAATGTCCGCAGCTCCTTCTATCTTCTCCCTCACTGCCTCCTCTCACTCCCTCACTGCAGTCCTCTCACGCAGTGGGTGTTGCCAACAGTCCTGACCATTCACAGAACCCTATGTAGGCTTTGTCTCCTTCTTTGGTACCAGCCCACAGTCCAAGAACCCTCCCAGACCTGAGCCTTGGAAGTAAAGCAGGTCTTTGCAACAATGTATCCAGCCACCAGCTCCAGGCATGCAAAGGCATCCTGAAAGCTGCTTCCTGCTCCCTATCTCCCAACGGCAAACTCTGGGGTTTGTTTTTGGACTCCCCTGTTTCTGTAACATTATTATTTCTGAGAATCAACACTAAAGAAATACTTGTGGGGGTGGTTTGAAGATGGCAGCCGTGTAGGTGGAAGCTAACTCCATTTGTTCTTGGCCCCAACTTGGATTTTTGGCTGATCTTCTGACAATTAAACTGAATAATCAATGGAATCTTGGCTGATAGGAAGTTTTGAAGCCAAGGAGTAGAGAAGATGCTTCTTACTGTCCAATAAGGAAATTTTCTAAGTTAAAGGGGAAATACCCTGTGCATGGCTCTAGTAACAGCAGAGGGACTAAACAGAAATTGCAGTTTTGGAGCTCTTTCCTGCTCTACATGTAGGGGGCCCGGTCCTGCACAGGGGTCCCCAACCCTAATCAGCAGTAATCTTGGAGGATGTACGGAGTCTGGAAGACTCAGGCTATACACACACACACACAGTGAGCATCCCATTCATAGTTGTAGCACCAACCTGGAGAGTTCCAGATAGGGGCTCAATCTACTAAAACGAGCAGGTTGCCACACCTGGGACTCTCAGAGGCACGTGCAGGCTATAGAAAGCCATAACCTTGAGAGACATTTTGTTTTGGGGGGAGGTGGTTGGGTAGAGAACCAAACAATGACCCAGTGCTGCAGTGTGGGTATTGCATGGACACTTTTTAAAGAGGAGCTGAAACATGATGGGACAAGGACCCCTCATGCAGTGGCTCTGCCAGCAAAGAGGTCAGAATGAAAGTGGAGAGAAATCTAGCAGAATGAGGGAAGTGCTTCTCTTGGACCCATTCTGAACCTCTCTCAGCCTCTGCAACACATACTGGAGCTACAAGTTCTATCCTACTGAGACCAGCTGGTCAGAGAAATCAGAGACTGGTGCAACACAGGCAGGAGGCTGTAACAGATCTTGTTGAGCAGATTGGGGAAGAAAACAGGTATCAGAAGTGTCAAGTCTGTGAGAGGTTCCATATAAAATTTTGAAATATTTGTTCTAGTTCTGTGAAATGTGTCATTGGATATTGATAAGACTATATTGAATCTATAGATTGCTTTGGGTTCTAGGAACATTTTAATGATATTAATTCTTCTATCCAGGAACATGGTATGTGTTTCTACTTATTTGTATCTTCTATTTCTTTCTTTGTCCCTGGCTGGTTTGGCTCAGTGGATTGAGCGTCGGCCTGCGAGCTAAGTGTCGCTGGTTCGATCTTCCAGTCAGGGCACATCAGAGAAGGAAAACTCTGACTCCAAAAAACCTCCGCTGCCTTGCGGCATACCTCTTCAGGGGAAAGGCTAAGGGAGTAAACCCCGATAGAAAATCCGGAGCCGGAGTCCCTAAGGCGGTTTGACGTTATAGTCAACACCGGCAACTCCTGCGGCGCACCTGAACCCAAGCTGTATTGACTCCGTCTTTCCCTTGGATCCTTCAGCTGCGAAGAGAGGGGGGGTCTGCTGCATGGGCAACAGCAGACCCTCCATATCACCCTGCCCAGGCTCTGTAGCTTCAGCTTCACTGGAGAGGACACTCCAGCGACATCGCAAGATGTCGATTCAACACGGGAGGAGACAGATACCGTGTCACTCCCGAGTTGGACTGCACAGCCATTCTCGGCGGTGCAGATAGACTCTTAAGAAGCTACACCATCGTCTCTCGAGACGGACGGCTGCCGATGAGATGAGATTTCTTTCTTCAGTGTCTTATAATTTTTCGATTACAGGTCTTTTAAATCCTTAGTTAGGTTTATCCCTAGGTATTTTTCTTTTTGTAACAATGGTGAATGGAACTGTTTTCTTAATTTCCCTTTCTGTTCGTTCATTATTAGCATAAAAAAATGCAACGGATTTTGGATATTAATTTTGTATCTTGCTACTTTACTGAATTCATTTATCCCTTCTAGTAGTTAGTTGGAATCTTTGGGGTCCTCTATGTATAGTATCATGTCATCTGCAAAAAAAGGAAGTTTTACTTCTTCCTTTCCAATTTGGATGCCTTTTATTTCTTCTTATCTGATTGCTGTGGCTAGGACTTCCCGTACTATGTTGAATGAGAGGTGAAAGTGGACATGCCTGTCTTGTTCCCGAACTTAAGGGAAACGTTAGTAATTTTTCCCTGTTGAGTATGATGCTGGCAGCAGGTTTGTCATATATGGCCTTTATTATGTTTGGTTGTGTCCCACCCCTAATCCCACTTTGCTAAGATTTTTTATCAAAATTGGATGCTAGATTTTATCAAATGCTTTTTCTGCATCTATTGATATGACCATGTAGTTTTTATCCTTCAATTTGTTTATGTGATGAATCATATTTATTGATTTGTGAATGTTGTACCAACCTTGAACTCCTAGAAAAAAATCCCACTTGATCATGGTGTATGATATTTTTCATGTATTGCCGTATTCAGTTTGTTGAGGATTTTAGTGTTTATGTTCATTAGGGATGTTGGTCTATAATTTTCCTTCTTTGTAGTGTCTTTCTCAGATTTTGGAATTAGGATAATGCTGGCATCATAAAAGGAATTTGGGATCCTTCCCTCCTCTTTAATTTTATGAAATAGTTTGACAAGGAGAGGTGTTAGTTCTCAGAATGTTTGGTATAATTCACCTGTGAAGCCATCCAGTCCAGGGCATTTGTTTGCTGGGAGGTTTTTTATTACTGCTTCAATTTTAGTAGGTGTAATCTGTCTATTCAGATTCTCTGATTCTTCCTGATTTAGTTTTAGAAGATTATATGTTTCTAAGAATTTATCCATTCTGTGCAGTTTGTTGGCTTATAGTTTTTCATGATATTTTCTTGCTATCCTTTGTCTTCTTTGGTGTCAGTTGTTATTTCTCCTCTTTCATTTCTAATTTTACTTATTTGGTCCTTTCTCTTTTTTTCTTGATGAGTCTGGTTAAAGGTTTGTCAATTTTGTTTATCTTTTTAAAGAAGCAACTCTTGGATTCATTGATCTTTTGTATCATTTCTTTAGACTCTATATTTTGTTTTTTTCTGCTCTAATCTTTATTCTTTCCTTCCTTCCACTCACTTTTGGCTTTGTTCGTTCTTTTTCAAGTTTCTTTAATTGTGAAGTTAGATTGTTTATTTAAGCTTTTTATTGTTTTTGAGATAGGCCTATAATGCTATGAGTTTCCCTTTCAGGATTGCTTTCCAGGTGTCTCACGGGTTTTGGATTGTTGTGTTCTCATTTTCTTTTTTTTTTTTTTTTTTTTTTTTTAAGTATATTTTATTGATTATATTGTTACAATAGTTCCAATTTTTTTTTCCCCTTTGCTCCCCTGCACCCAGCACCCCCCTTCCCCAACAATCCCCTCTCCAAGTCCATGCCCATGGGTCGTACATACAAGCTCTCCCGCCTCACCCTTTCATATATTCTTCTTCTTCTTTTTTTAAAATTAATTAATTAATTAGTTAAATATTTTAACAATAAAAAATAACAATTCCTCCCTCTCAGACTTAAGACCCTTTACAATCTTATAAAGGACAATGGATGAAGGTCTCGAGCTCCTCTAGCTGCTTCAAGCTGGACATGGTCGTCGTCTTACCTACCCGTGGGTCAAGAAATCCCTAATAAGAGTGGGGATGTGGAGGGGAGGGTGGCCTTCCCACAAGGGGAAGGATCGTGCAGACTCCAGGTTGGTTGGCTGTCTCTGGACAACGGCATGCTTGGTTTGACAGGCTGGCATCCTTGTTGTATTCTGGGGGCAACAGGGTTAAAGGACATCATTTAATCCATAACCACTAGATGACAAAAGACAGGTATTAATTTTTCAATGTCTCACATTAGGGAAAAGAAGGGCTTCTTTGGAGGAAGGTGTGCCAGGTACATCTCACCTGTCCAAAACCCTTTTGCCCATTATACTTATTTTGGACTGAGGGAAATATTTTAGGTTTCCCCCATCTCAGGCCTCTGGGCTTTTTCTGTCCAAGCCATTAGGATAGAAAAGAGAAACCAGTTTTAAAGTGAAGCCCACAGACCACCCCGTTCTTCACCAACCCAGCCACTTAGTTCAGCCAAACCATTGAGTCTCAGGAGGCAGCAATGCAGACAGGATTAAGTGAGGCCTATGCATACAGATAATCACTCAGGTAATGAGATTGTAGGCTTATGCCCTTTGAAAACAGAAAACACATGTTAATTTATGTAACATAACCCACATACAAGTCTCTAAATCTGTAGGACTGTCTTATCGGAAGGAAAATCCTTGTCCTTCTAATATTCACTGAACTTGCATTTCTATTCTTTATATTTTTATTCCCCTCCCACTAAAAAATTTTCTGTTTGTTTGTTTTTCCACTACAGTTGTCTCTCACTTTTTTTCCCCCTCTTGCTTCCCTGCACCCTGCCCCCCCCCCACAGTCAGTCCCCACCCAGTTGTCCATGTCCATGGGTCATTCATACATGTTCTTTGACTAGACCCTTCCCCTTCTTACCCCTTCTCTCTCTCCCATCTCCCCCTTTGTTACTGTTAGTTTATTCCTTGTTTACATACCTCTGGTTCAATTTTGCTCATTTGTTTGTGTTGTTCATTAGTTTCCTGTAACAGGTGACAGCATAAGGTAATTTTCTTTTGTTGCCTGGCTTTTTTCGCTAAGCATAATTCTCTCTAGTTCCAATCATGTTGTTGCAAATGGTGGAAGTTCCTTCTTTCTTTCAGTACTTATTCATTGTCATTTTCCCCCTTTGTACTCGTGTTCCTCTCTGTCTCTCTGTTTCTTCATCTTCTTAAAGCAGACCCTTTAGCATCTCTTGCAATGCTGGTTTGGTGGAGATGTATTCTTTTAGCCTTCTTTTGTCTTGGAAACTCCTTATTTCACCTTCCATTTTGAATGAAAGCCTTGCTGGGTAGAGTATTCTTGGTTGTAGGCCTTTGTTTTTCATTGCTTGGAATATTTTTTGCCATTCCCTTCTGGCTTGTAGTGTTTCTGCTGAGAAATCTGATGATAGCCTTATTGGAGCTCCCTTGTATGTTATTAGTTGTTTCTCTCTTGCTGCTTTTAGGATTCTCTCTTTGTCTTTGAATGTTGGCATTTTAATTATGATGTGTCTTGAAGTGGGCCTGTTGGGGTTCATCTTCATTGGGACCCTCTGTGCTTCCTGGACTTGCGTGACTCTTTCTCTCGTCATGTTAGGAAAGTTTTCTGTCATTAGTTTTTCAAAGAGGTTTTCTATCCCTTGCTCTTCTTCTTCTCCTTCTGGAATTCCTATGATACGGATATTATTACGTTTCATGTTGTCCTGCAGCTGTCTTAGAACATCTTCAGTCTTGCTCAGTCTTTTTTCATTTTGTTGCATTGTCTGGGAGTTTTTGTGTAGGTTGTCCTTCAGCTCGCTGATCCGATCTTCTGCTTCCTCTAGCCTGCTTTTAATTCCTTCTACTGTGTTCTTCAATTCAGAGATCGTATTTTTCATTTCCTCCTGGCTCTTATTGATAGCTTCTATGTCCTTTTTCATGCTCACGTAATTTTCTGTGAGTTCCTTGTAGTTTTTCTGGAGTTCTTTGAAGTTTCCGCTGAGCTCATTCAGCTTCTCCATAATCCATGTTTTGAATTCCATATCTGATAGTTCGCTCCCCTCTATTTCATTTAGCACTCTTTCTGGGGATTCTACCTTTCCTTTTGATGGGAGGTTGTTTCTCTGTCTCCCCATTTTTTTGACTCCTATTGTTTGTTGGTGCTTCTTGGAATGATCTGCACTTCCTGGATCTGCCTCTGGTGGCGTCAGATCATGTACCAGTCTGGCCCTAGGCAGCCTGTTGGAGACTTCCAGGGATCTACTGCTGTTGTCTGTCTTCTTTGATTGTTAATCTATTCAATCTGTGATTAGCTGTCAGGCTTAAGGACTGTGGGTGTGGCAGCTTAATTCCTGTAGGCAGGGCTTTTGCTTCCCCTCAGGCTGACGCCACTTGGAGGGGAATGGTCTACCCGCAGTACTGGGGATGAGTCAGCACTGGGACCCAGTCAGCTGCTCCTCCAGTTCTCCCCTCAAAGCCACCGTGCCAAATTCTCCCCAAGTGTCTCCAGTCCTCTCTGCCTTCCCTCTGCTTGAGCCCAGGGTAAGTGGTGGCCAAAATATTTTCGTATGTGATCCACTTAAGAGCTCTTTTTCTCCTGCTGTTTCTCTCCAGCTAGCAAGAAAGCCTGTGGCTTTTCGCTTTTCACAGCTGATACTATTTTACTTTCCACTCTGTCGCTGTAGGCTGGGAAGCCCAGCTGGGGGTTTAGACCCTGCCCTTCTCAGGGGGAATCCCCGGGTGCTGAGCTGTTTCTCAGCCCCTTCAGCTGCCACCCGTGGGAGCCCAGCCAGCCCTTCCACGTCTCCGCACTCCCTACCGGTCACGTTGTGATGTAGCGGCCTTTTCTGTCTCTCCGTGGTTATAAGACTTCTCTCCAGCTGGTGTTCGGTTCGTTATTTCAGATGATTTCTCCAAAATTACATTGTAAATCCAGACTAGTTCTAGGAGGAAGTTAGTGTAGCTTCCACTTACTCCTCCGCCATCTTGTTTCCTGTGTTCTCATTTTCATTTGTTTCAGGGTATCACTTGATTTCTTCTTTGATCTTGTTGTTAACCCATTCATTGTTTAATAACATGTTATTTAGCTTCCATGTCTTTGCATGTTTTTCAGTGTTCTTGTGATTGATTTCTAGTTTCATAGCATTGTGGTCTGAGAAGATGCTTGGTATGATTTTGAGCTTAAATTTATTGAGACTTGTGTCCTAACATGTGGTCTATCCTAGAAAATGTTCTTGTGCACTAGAAAAAATATGTATATTCTGTTGTTTGGAGTGAAATGGCCTGACGGTACCAATTAAATCCATTTGATCTAATGTGTCGTTTAAGGCCACTATCTCCTTGTTGATTTTCTGCCTGAAAGATCTATCCATTGAAGTCAAGGGGTGTTAATATCCCTGACTACAACTGTATTTCTGTCGATCTCTCCCTTTCTGTCCATCAAGATTTGCTTCATATATTTAGGTACTCCTATGTTAGATGTGTACTAAGATTCTATCTTCTTGTTGGACATTATCATCATGTAATGTCCTTCTTTGTCTCTTACGATATCCTTGGTTTTGAAGTCTATTTTGTCAGATATACATATGTAACACCAGCCTTTTCCCCTTTCCATTTGCATGAAACATCTTTTCCCATCCCTTTACTTATAGTCTGTGTGTATCTTTTGATCTGAGGTGGGTGTCTTGGCAGCAGCATATATATGGGTCTTGTTTTCTTAATCATTCAGCTACCCTATATCTTTTGATTGGAGTATTTAAGCCATTCACATTTAAGGTGATTATTGATACACACATAGTTAGTGCCACTTTACTGTTACATTATTTTCCTTTTTTTTTTTTTCTTTTTAAAGCAAGCCCTTTAACATTCGTTGTAGTACTGGTTTGGTATTAACAAACTACTTCAGCTTTTTCTTATCTAGGAAACTCCTCGTTTCTTCTTCAAATTGAAATGCTAGCTAGCCTTGCTGGATAAAGTAGAGTTGGTTGTGGTCCTTGCTTTTCATCAGCTTGAATATTTCATGCCACTGCCTTCTGGCTTGTATGGATTCTGTTGAGAAATAAAATGACAGTCTAATTGGTGCTCCCTTGTATATAACTACCTGGTTTTCTCTCGTGGTCTTTAGGATTCTCTCCTTGTCTTTAAGCCTTGTCATTCTAATTATGATGTGTCTTGGTGTAGGCTTCTTTGGGTCCAACTTGTTTCGGACTCTCTGAGCTTCCTGGGATTGGGTGTCTTTTTTCTTCACTAGATTAGGGACGCTTTCAGTCATTATTTCTTCAAATAAGTTTTAAATCTCTTGCTTGCTCTCTTCTCCTTCTGGTATTCCCATGATTCGATGCTGTTATACTTCATATTGACCAAATGTTTCTTAAGCTTTCTTCATTTTTTAAATTATTTTTTTGTTTGTTTTGCTGCTCTGCCTGGGTGTTTTCTTTTTCTATCTTGTCTTCCAAATCATTGATTCAATCCTTTGCTTCATCTATTATTTATTCCTTCCACTGTATTGTTTATTTCAGATAGTGCATTCTTTATTTCTGACTGGTCCTTTTTATGGTTTCTACATCTTTTTTCATGCTGTTGAGCATCCTTTTAATCATTAATCTCTCTCTGAAAAATTGCTTGCCTCTATTTCATCTAGTTCTTCTGGAGAGTTCTCTTGTTCTTTCATTGGGGTCTGTTTCTTTGTCTTCACATTTTTGGCTTCCTCTTTGTATTTTCCACCTTAGTTGTTAAACCAATCAGTGATATAGCCATAAACTGTAATCAGCAGCCCAGCTTAAGCACCACAGAGTAGCGCAGAGTATTTCCTGCCAGCAGGACTATTGCTTCCCCTCAGGCTGATGCCCCTTGGAGAGGAGTGCTCTGCCTGAAAAAAGTGGCTTCTGCACTATGGGGAATGACAGCAAAGGGATCCTGGCAGCTGTTCCTTCAGTTCTCTCCCAGAGCCACCAACCCCAGACTCTCTTCAAGCATCTCTAGTCTACTTTGCCCTCCCTCTGCCAGAGCCCAGGGTAAGTGGTTGCAAATGAAATTTTGCACTTTGGCCCTTTGAGAGGCTCTCTGCATCTCCAGCTGTCTCTCCCTGGTACAGAGAAACCCTGCTGCTTTTCATAGCTGGATGTTAACTGGGTTCCTTTCCAGCTCTGGTGCTCTAGGCTGGGGAGCCCATTGGAGTTTAGACTCCACACTTCTCTGGGGGAACCCCCAGTAGCTGAATAATCCCTCTGGAACCTCAGTTGCCACTCACAGGAGCCCAGCCAGCTCTCTCGTACCTCCTCTGAACTCCCTGACAGTCTCATTGTGATGAAGTGGTTTCTTCTATATTCCATCTGTCCTTGGTTAAAAGGCTTCTCTCCAGCTAATGTTCCATTGATTATTCAGGGTGATTTATCTACAATTTAGTTGTAATTCCATTTGGTCCCGGGAGGTGTTAGTGTAGCTTCCACTTACTCCTCCACCATCTTGGATCTCAAATGTATGACAACTTTAGCCATAAAATTAATATTAATAATGATGGGTTATAACCCTTAGAATAGAAATATCCATTGGTCTAAATAAATAGAGGAAGAGTAACAGAATGAATTTTAATGCAACTTTAGTAAAATACCTCCATATGGGAAATCTAAAAGTATATCAAAATTCTTTGACTTATCTTTGAACCCCTTTTCAAGGTCTGAATTATTTAAAATAAAATTTTAAGAAGAAAGTATAAGTTAAACCCAATATAAAGTGACAAACACTGAAAAATCTACACGGTATATTTAAAAACTCAAGGTGCAGAATAATTTCTATAGTAGGTTAAGGGATTGAGGAAACTGGGATGAAGAATGAGAAAGAGCTATTTGTATATTTATGTAGGTTTGAATAGTTTTCAATAAATTAATATTTGTACACTATTTTAGCCTGTCCCTTCATGCTCACTCTACGTTCTGCCCAAATATTAATGCCCTGGAACAGCTACTGGAAAAAACAGGAAGAGTGAGATACAGGAAAGAGTAAAGAAAGTTCATGTTTAGATCCAGGATTCAATAACATATCCTTATATGAAATTTCAAAGCCTAAATTACAACTCCATACTCATATCCACATACAGAATTCTATGTCTTATGAATTAAATTAAAAACATTTTAATCATAAAATTGTAATTCCATACCTGGTACCTACATAAACTTCTCTGGGTAAGGAATGCTGAAATAGAATTACAACCCGGTAGATTTTTGGATTCCAATTTATGCTAAGCATGTATGTGGTAATGATGAGCACTGACTCATTTAAAAAGCCTCCACCAACTTATCTCCCATTTGCTTGGTCATACTTCACTCCATCAATGTAGGACCTTTGAAAATGAGTCTAAATTTAAAGAATCTGTGTGATTGCAGTGGAAAGTTACTAACAGCCACTTGTAAGAAAAAAAAACAAATCAACTTAATTTTTTTTTTAACACAATGAATGGACTACTTCAAAGCATAAAAAATACAACTTGGTGAAGAAAATAATTTACAAAGGTTTAAGATGTGGGACTTGGTCCATAGTTCTAAAAATTACAGCAACATTCATTAATAAACAAACATTATCTAAGTCCCTAAAGAAAATGTCGTTTTCTGTTGTGAGTTCACTTTTATTTTCTTTAATATTCAGCCCTTTCCCCCACCTCTTCGTTCCAAACTCTAGATTTTCTTTTGATTTCTTACGAAGTTATTTTCATGCCATTTACTTCCCTTCCAGGGAATTTTGCCTTAGTTTCACATGACATATAATTTGACATGATTCTTTCCCTACCAATGCAACCCACCTTCTGCTTATCACCCTGGAACCTGTGTATGACTCCTTGGTGCCCATCACAGACCACATTCACAGATTCAAATTCTGATTTAAAATATCACACATTAAATACAAACTTCTGCCCCATCTACGTTCTGGAATTCTGAGATGTCTGTTATCTATTTACACATTTTTTAAAAATTTAAGTGAAACCAGGTTGTCTTTGGACTAATACTGCAAAAGCCCATGCCCCATTGCCTGTGTGCTTGCACATCACTCCTGATGAAAGTTTCACAAAATTTTGTCACCTTGAAACAAGACTCGGCCAATGGTCTGATTACTGTGTTTATGGCTTTGGCCCAAAGCAGAATGATAAAGGGTTTTGATTGCTAAGTTTAAAACTGATGCCAAATATTCACAAGAACTATACAAAAGGTAAGACTCTTTGAATCAGTAGTTCCCATCCTGGGAATTTGTCTCAAAAAATGAATTCAACAGAATAAAAAAATCCATATGCATAAATGTTTATTTAAACATTATCTTAAATAATGTGAAACATTAGAACTAATACTAGCATCCAAAATACATAAATTGTTATGTACATTATCATGAACCAATTCAATGCACTATTATAAAGCCACTTATCATTAGATAAACATGAGAGACTTCTGGCCAAGATGGAGGCGTAGACAGACACACTGAGTCTCCCTCCACAACTAAGAAGGAATACAACTACCTCAAAACTAGAAACAACCAGAAATTCCAGAAAATCAAACTGCATGGAAGTCCAGTAAACAAAGATATAAAGAAGAAATACTCATCCAGACAGGTAGGAGGGGCAGAGCTGGGGCGGAGAGGACGCGGTGTGGTGGCGGCAGAAGTGGTGGCAGTGGCAGGCCAGCAGAAAGCGCAGTCACATGTTTTAAAAAGTCAGGAGGAACACCTGGGGAGCGTTCCCAGCTCCTCACTGGACCTCACAGCTCATGGTCCCAGCACCAGGGAAAATCAAGCCTCATTGTTTCTGACTGTGCAGACCAGTAGGGGTTGGGGTGGAGGCAGAAACTGCCGGTCTCAGCATAGTCTGCTTGTTTAAAGGGCCCCCACAGTCCTAGCACGACTGCAGATCCACCCACTCTGGGAACGATGGCCAGGGAAACAGCTAGAGGGGCACCAGTTCTGGTGTGGAAATGGGAGAGATGCCTGAAAAAGGGGCAAGTGCTGGGCAGGCAGCATTGTTCCCTCCCGGACCTCTCCCCCACATACATCGCCACAACGTGGTGAAACAGGTCACCCTGTACTGATGAATCCCTAAGGCTTCACCCCTTACAAAGTAACAGGAGCGACAGCTCTACCTGGGATGCGGAGGCAAACAAACACAGGAGCCTGTCAGAATGAGGAGACAGAGAAGTATGGCCCAAAAGGGGGAACGGATCAAGGTTCCAGTGGGAGAACTAAGTGATGAGGAGATAGCCAACCTAACAGATGAGGACACAGACAACCTAACAGATGAAGAATTCAAAATACTGGTGATAAAGATGCTCATAGGTTTGACAGATATGCTTGAGTATGGCAAACACATAAGAGAAGAAGTGAAGGCTATGCTAAGTGAAATGAAGGAAAATCCACACAAAACCAATAGTGAAGGGAAGGCAACCAGGGTTCATATCAATGATTTGAAACATAAGGAAGAAAAAAACAGTCAACAAGTGCAGAATGAGGAAGCAGGAACTCAAAAAAAAAAGAGGAAAACTTCCCAAATTTTGCGAAGGAGATGAACATACAGGTCCAGGAAGCACAGAGGGTCCTGGGAAAGCTGGACCCAGAGGGGAGAACACCAGAATGCATCATGATTGAGATGTCAAAGGTGAAAGATAAAGACAGGGTCCTGGGGCCAGCAAGAGAGAGGTGGAGAGTTGCTTTGCATAAAGCTAATAAGACCAGTTGCTAATAGAGGTTTTGTTGACCAAGACTTTGACTGGAATGTCATGCCTAAAGGAAACATAGGTGGGCTCTGGTTGTTACCAAAAAGCCCTGAGGAACTAGGATTGACTTTCAAAGGTAATAAAAGCCTTCAAGAAAAAAGGCCTGGTACACTGGTTGGTTGTGCGGTCCATGGCAATCTTTCCAGGGAAGGAATGAAGGTTGCTTTCCTGAAAGATAGCTAGAAGGGACCTTAAGGCACAATGGAAAACCTGAAGGACTTGGAAAAGACAGGTGTTTACAGGCAAGGCTGAATGGCAGGTAGGTGCCTCATATTCTGTGCCCTGAAGGGCAGACTGAAGGTCACCCTAAAGGTTCCTTGTGTAACTTCCAGCAAAGCAGACTTAAAGATCATAAGTGATCATTTGCTGCTCTTGTTCTGTTTATGCAAACAGGATACATTAAAAATGGACTTAATGCAGTCCCTTTATTGACAAGGAGGGTAATCTTAAGGAGAAAAATCGCGATTCAAGGAAAATCACAATGGTAGACTATAAAATCAGTGGTAGACTATAAAGTAATGCAGATAACTGTATTTAAAGTTTCTTTTCATTTAAAGTTTGTTTTCATTTGAAAGTTAAACTAGGTCTGTGGCATCATCAAAGATGCTTAATTTACAGCCAAGAAGAATGTCAAATGCCTTGCAACTGGATGTCTTTCCAATAAGACAGTCTTACTGATACAGAGACTGGTTCGTGGGTTGTGTTGCATAAATTTTCATGTGTTTTATGTTTTCAAAGGGCATAGGCCTATGATCTCATTACCTGAGTGATTGTCTGTATGTATAGGCCTCACTTAATTCTGTCTGCATCGCTGCCTCCTAAGACTCAACGGTTTGGCTGAACTAAGTGGCTGGGTTGATGAAGAATGGGGTGGTCTGTGGGCTTCACTTTAAAACTGGTTTCTCTTTTCTACTCTAATGGGCTTGACAGAAAGGGCCCAGAGATCTGAGAGGGGGGAAACGTAAAATATTTCCTTCAGCCTAAACTAAGTATAGTGGGCAAGAGCATTTTGGACAAGTGTGACATGCCTTCCACACCTTCCTCCAAAGAAGCCCTTTTTTTCCCTAATGTGGGACATTGAAAAATTAATCCCTGCCTTTTGTCATCTAGTGGTTATGGATTAAATGATGCCTTTTAACCCTGTTACCAAATCTGTTGCCCCCAGAATACAACAAAGATGCCAGCCTGTTAAACCACGCACACCGTTGTCTGGGGAGAGCCAACTGACCTAGAGTCTGCAAGATCCTTCCCCATGTGGGAAGGCCAATCTCCCTTCCATACCCCCACTCTTATTAGGGATTTCTGGACCCAAGGGTAGGTAGGATGATGACCATGTCCAGTTTGAAGCAGCTAGAGGAGGACAAGACCTTCGCCCATTGTCCTTTATAAGATTAAAAAGGGTCTTAAGTTTGAGAGGGGGATTGCTTTTTATTGTTATAAAAAATTAATTAATTTTTTAAAAAGAATAATATAGGAAAGTGTGAAGCTAGAGAACTTGTATGCATGACCCATGGACATGGACTGCGGGTGGTGGGATTGCTGGGGGAAGGGGGTGCTGGGAAGAGAGGAGCAAAGGGGAAAAAATTAGAACTATTTTAATAATATATTTAATAAAATATACTTAAAAAAAAAGACACTGAAGAAAGAAATCAAAGAAGACACAAATAAATGAAGCATATATATGGCTCATGGATAGAAAAAAATCAGAATTGTTAAAATGTCTATATTACCCAAAGTAATCTACAGATACAGAACAAATCCTATGAAAATACCAATGGTATATTTCACAGAAACTAGAACAAATAATCCAAAAATTTATATGGTACCACAAAAGACCTCAAATAGATACAGCAATCTTGAGAAAAGGTATGAAGTTTGAGGAATCACACTTCCTGATGTCAAACTATACTTCAAGGCCATAGTAATTAAAACAACATGGTCATGGCATACAGACACATAGATCAATGGAACAGAAGAGATAACTCAGTAATAAAGCCACGCCTTTATTGTAAAAAAATATTCAACAAAAGCTCGATACCATAAAAGTCCTAGAAAAAATCACAATCAGTAAAATCTCAGACATCTCTCTTAGTAATATTTTTACTGCTCTGTCTCCTCAAGCAAGAGGAGCAAAATAAAAACAAACAGGACTACATCAAACTAAATAGTTCTTGCACAGCAAAGTAAACCTTCAACAAACTGAAATGGAAGAACATATTTGCCAATGATACCTCTGATAAGAGGTAAATATACAAAATTTTGAAGAACTCATACAACTCAACAGCAAATAAACAAACAATACAAAGAAAAATGGGCAAAGGACTTACACAGACACTTCCCCAAGGAAGACATACAGGTGGTCAATAGACATATGAAAAGATGCTCAATGTCACATCAGGGAAATGCACATTAAAACTACAATGAGAGATTTATCACTTCACACCTATCAGAATGGCTTTCATCAATAAATCAAAAAACTAGTGTTGACAGGGATGTGGAGAAAGGGAACCCTCGTGCCCTGTTGGTGGGAATGCAGACTGGTGCAGCCACTGCAGAAAACAGTGTAAAAGTTCCTCAAAAAATTAAAAATGGAATTGCCTTTTTCCGCAATTCCACTTCAGTGTATATATCCTGAGAAACTTAAGCCCTGACCATCATGGCTCAGTGGTTTGGGCATCATCCTTCAAAGCAAAGGGTCACTGGTTTGATTCCCACTACAAGCACTTCTGGGTTGTGGGCCAGGTCCCTGGTTACAGGCATGCAAGAGGCAGCAAACTGATGTTTCTCTTGCACTTTGATGTTTCTCTTCCTCTCTTTCTCCCTCCCTTCCCCTCTCTCAAAAAATAAATAAATAAATAAATAAATAAATAAATAATTTTTTTTTAAAAAAAAGAAACTCAAAACACTAGTTTGAAAAAATCCATGCACTCCTGTGTCCATTGCAGCATTACTTACTATAGTCAACCTATGACAGCAACCCAAGTGCTCATTACTAGATGAGTGAATAAAAAAAAATGGTGGTATATATACAATAAAATGCATATTACTCAACTATAAAAACAAATAAAATGTTACCATTTGAGGCAGCATGGATAAACCTAGAGAGTATTATACTAAGTGAAATAAGTCAGTTAGAAAAAGATAAATACCATGTGATTTCACTTATATGTTTAAACTAAAGAACAATATAAATGAACAAACAAAATAGAAACAGGAGATCCAAGATGGCGGAGGAGTAAGTGGAAGCTACGCTAACCTCCTCCCAGGACCACTCTGGAATTACAACTTAATTGTGGAAAAATCATATGAAATAATCAACTGAACGCTAGCTTCCAGAGAAGCTTTATAACCACAGACAGACAGAAAAGGCTGCTCCATCACAGTGTAATTGGTACGAAGTGCAGAGGTGCAAAAGAGCTGGCTTGGCTTCCATGGGTGGGAGCTGAAAGGACTGAAAAAAAGCTCAGCAGCCAGGGGTTCTCCCTGAAAAGGGTAGGGTCTAAACCCCCAGCTGGACTTCCCAGTCTACAGCAACAGAGCAGAAAGTAAGATAGCATCCAGCATTATAAAGTAAAAGCCCACAGGTTTTTTTTTTCCACTGGTCTGAAAGAAACAGCTAGAGACAAAGAGCTCTTAAAGGGATCACGTTTGAAAATATATTGGCACCCACTGACTCTGGGCTCCAGCAGAGGGAGGGCAGAAAGGACTAGAGACACTTAAGGAGAGTGCAGGGCAGTGGCTTTGAGTAGAGAACTGAGGAAGCAGCCAACTCAGTCCCAGTGCTGACTCATTCTCAACACTGCAGGCAGACCACTCCCCTCCAAGTGTCATCAGCCTGAAGGGAAGCAAAAGCCCTGCCTACAAGAATTAAGATGCCACACCCTCGGTCTTTAAGCCTGATATCTAATAAAAGATTGAATAGATTAACAACTGAAGGAGACAGACAAAGGCAGTAGATCCTTGGTAGTCTCCAACAAGCTGCCTAGGCCCAGACTGGGACATGATCTGATGCTGCCAGGGACAGACCCAGGAGGTGCGGATCAATCTATGAAGCAGAAACAAACAAGAAAAGTCACAGAAACGGGGAGACAGAGAAACAATCCCCCATAGAAAGGAAAGGAGAAATCCTCACAAACAGTGCTAAATGAAATAGAGGTAAGCAAACTATTAGACATGGAATTGAAAATAATGATTATAAGGGAGCTCAAAGAGCTCAGTGAGCTCAAAGAAAACTACAAAGAACTCCAGAGAAACTACAAGGAACTTACTAGAATTACACCAGCAGGAAAAAGGACATAGAAGCTATCAATAAGAGCCAGGAGGAAATAAAGAATACAATTTCTGAATCGAGAAACACAGTAGAAGGAATCAAAAACAGGCTAGAGGAAGCAGAAGATTGGATCAGTGAGATGGAGAACAACATAGAAAAAAATTCTCAGACAGTGCAACAAAATGAAAAAAGACTGAAAAAGAATGAAGAGGTTTTAAGAGAGCTGCAGGGGAACCGGACACATAATAATATCCGTATCATATGAATTCCAGAAGAAGAAGAAGAGCAAGGGATAGAAAACCTGCTTGAAAACTAATGACAGAAAACTTCCCTAACTTAATGAGAGAAAAAGTCACGCAAGTCCAGGAAACACAGAGGGTCCCAATGAAGATGAACCCCAACAGGCCCACTTCAAGACACATCATAATTAAAATGGCAACATTCAAAGACAAAGAGAGAATCCTAAAAGCAGCAAGAGAGAAACAACTCATAACATACAAGGGAGCTCCAATAAGGCTATCATCAGATTTCTCAACAGAAATACTACAAGCCAGAAGGGAATGGCAAAAAATATTCCAAGCAATGAAAAACAAAGGTCTACAACCAAGAATACTCTACCCAGCAAGACTCTCATTCAAAATGGAAGGTGAAATAAGGAGTTTCCTGGATAAAAGAAGGCTAAAAGAATACATCTCCACCAAACCAGCATTGCAAGAGATGTTAAGAATCTGCTTGAAGAAACAGAGAGAGCTAGAGAGGAACACAGGCACAAAGGGGAAAAACTACAATAAATAAGTACCTATCAATAATAACCTTAAATGGAAATAGATTAGATACACCAATAAAAAGACACAGGGTAGCTGAATGAAGTAGAAAGCATGACCCACATATATGCTGTCTACAAGAGACCCACCTCAGAAGAAAAGATCTACCCAGATTGAAAGTGAAGGGATGGAAAAAAATATTTCAAGCAAATGAACATGAAAAAAAAAGCTGGGGTAGCAATACTTATATCAGACAAAACAGATTTCACAGCAAAGGCCATAAAAAGAGACAAAGAAGGGCATTTCATAATATTTAAGGGAACAATCCATCATGAAGATGTAACCCTTGTAAACATATATGCACCCAACACAGGAGCACACAAATATATAAGGAAAATCTTGAAGGACTTAAAGAAGGATATTAACAGCAACACACTCATGGTAGGAAACTTTAACACCCCATTGTCAATAATGGACAGATCTTTGAGGCAAAAAAAACCAAGGATATTGAGGCATTGAATAACACTTTAGACCAAATGGATTTAATTGATATATGTAGAACTTTTCACCCAAAAGAAGCAAAATATACATTCTTTTCAAGTGCACATGGAATATTCTAAAGAGAGACCATATGGTAGGACACAAAACAAGCCTCAACAAATTCAAGTAAATTGAAATTATATCAAGCATCTTCTCAGATCACAATGGCTTGAAACTAGAAATCAACCTCAAGGAAAAACTGCAAAAACATTTAAACTCATGGAAATGAATAACATGCTATTAAATAATAAATGGGATAACAATGACATCAAAGAAGAAATCAAAAAGTTTCTGGAAACAAATAATAATGAACACACAACAGCCCAAATCCTACGGGACACAGCGAAAGCAGTCCTGAGAGGAAAGTTCATAGCAATACAGACCTACCTAAAAAGGATAGAATAATCTCAAATAAAAATCTAACCCTACAGCTATAAAACAAGAGGAACAAGAACAAACAAAGCACAGAGCGAGTAGAAGGAAGGAACTCATCAAGATCAGAGCAGAATTAAATGACATAGAGACTAAACAAAGAATTCAAAAGAGTAATAAAACCAGAAGCTGGTTCTTTGAAAAGACAAATAAAATTGACAAGCCTTAAACCAGGCTCATCAAGAAAGAAAGGGAAAGGACCCAAATAAAATCTGAACTGAAAGAGGAGAAATCACAATTGATATCACAGAAATACAAAGGATTGTGAGAAATTACTACAAACAACTGTATGACAAGAAATTTGACAACCTAGATAAAATGGACAAATTTGCAGAAACATATAATCTTCCAAAACTGAATCAAGAAGAAGCAGAAAGCCTGAACAGACTGATAACAAAGAATGAAATTGAAGCAGTAATCAAAAAATTTCTGGCACACAAAAGCCCTGGAACAAATGGCTTCACAGCTAAATTTTACAAAACATTTAGGAAAGAACTAACTCCTATCCTTCTCAAGCTATTCCCAAAAACCCAAGAAGAGGGAAGACTCCTAGACTCTTTCTATGAAGCCAGTATTACCCTAATTCCAAAACCAGGTCAAGACACAGCAAAGAAAGAAAACTATAGGCCAATTCACTGATGAACATAGATGCTAAAATCCTCAACAAAATATTGGCAAACCGGATACAGCAACACATCAAAAAGATGATACACCACAATCTATGGGATTCATCCCAGGGATGCAAGGATGGTTTAATATTCACAAATCAATAAACGTAAAACACCATTTAAACAAAGTGAAAGACAAAAATCACATGATCATATAAATAGATGCTGAAAAAACATTTGATAAAGTACAGCACCCATTTATGATGAAAACACTCAGCAAAACAGGAATGAAGGGAGCATACCTGCATGTAATAAAGGCCATATATGAGAAACCCGAAGCCAACATCATACTTAATGGGAAAAAACTGAAAGTATTCCCCCTAAGACCAGGAATAAGACAAGGATGTCCACTCTCTCCACTCTTATTCAACATAGTCTTGGGAGTTCTAGCCACAGCAACAAAACAAGGAAAAGAAATGAAAGGCATCCAGATTGGAAAAGAGGAAGTAAAACTGTCATTATTTGCAGATGACATGATCTTGTACAGAGAAAACACTGCAGACTCCATCAAAAAACTACTTGACATAATAAGTGAATTTGGCAAAATAGCGGGGTACAAAGTTAATATTCAGAAATCGAAGGCATTGCTGTGCACCAACAATAAAATATCAGAGATAGAAACTAGAAAAAAAAATCCCATTTACTATAGCAACAAGAAAAATAAAGTACCTAGGAATAAACTTAACCAAGGAGGAAAAAGACCTATACTCGGAAAACTACATAACACTGAAGAAAGAAATTAAGAAAGATACAAATAAATGGAAGCAAATACCATGTTCTTGAATGGGAAGAATCAACATCATTAAAATGTCCATACTACCCAAAGTAATTTGTAGAGTTTATGCAATCCCTATTAAAATACCAGTGACACATTTCACATACCTAGAACAAATACTTCAAAAATTTATATGGAACCAAAAAAGAGCCGGAATATCCACAGGAATCTTGAGGAAGAAAAACACAGTAGGAGGAATCACAATACCTGATATCAAACTATACTACAAGGCCACGGTAATCAAAACAGTCTGGTACTGTATAAGAACAGACATATAGGTCAATGGAACAGAATAGAGCGCCCAGAGATAAACCCAGGTCTATATGGTCAACTAATATTTGACAAAGGGGGAAGGAACATAAAGTGGAGAGAAAACAGCCTCTTCAACAAATGGTGCTGGGAGAACTGGACAGGGACATGCAAAAAAAAAAAATAAAACTAGACCACCAACTTATACCATATACCAGAATAGACTCAAGATGGATCAAAGACTTAAATATAGGCTGTGACACCATAAAAGTCCTAGAGGAAAATACAGGCAGGAAAATTTCAGATATCCCACGTAACAATATTCTCACGGATATATCTCCTAAGACCAGGGAAATAAAGGGAGGAATAAATAAATGGGACTACATCAAACTAAAGAGTTTCAGCTCAGCAAAAGAAAACATCAGCAAGATGAAAAAGGAACCAACCATATGGGAAAACATATTTGCCAAAGATACCTCAGACAAGAGATTAATCTCTAAAATATATAAAGAACTTATATGACTCATCACCAAGCAGACAGACAGCCCAATTAAAAAAATGGGCAAAGGACCTGAACAAACACTTCTCCAAAGAGGACATACAGAGGGTCCACAGGCATATGAAAGAATGCTCAACATCATTAGCCATCAGAGAAATGCAAATAAAAACCTCACACTGGTCAGAATGGCCACCACCAACAAATCAATAAACTACAAGTGCTGTCGATGATGCGGAGAAAAGGAAATCCTAGTGCACTGTTGTGGGAATGCAGACGGGTGCAGCCACTATGGAAAACAGTATGGAATTTCCTAAAAGAACTAAAAATCGAACTGCCTTTTGATCTAGCAATTTCATTGCTAGGATTGTATCCAAATAATCCTAAAACACCAATTCAAAAGAACCTATACATGCTTTCGTTCATAGCTGCACTATTTACAATAGCCAAGTACTAGAAACAGCCTAAGTGCCCATCTGTAGATGAGTGGATTAAAATACCGTGGTGCATTTACACAATGGAATGCTATGCAGCAAAAAGAAAGAAGGAACTCCTACCATTTGCAATAACATGGATAGAACTAGAGAGGATTATGCTTAGCAAAATAAGCCAGGCAAAGAAAGAAAAATACCGTATGATATCACCTAATACAGGAACCTAATGAACAACACAAACAAATGAGCAAAACTGAACCAGAGGTATGTAAATGAGGAGTAGACTACAACTGACAAGGAGGGCGGAGGGAGGGAGAGAAAAAGGGTAAGAAGAGGAAGGGTCTAGTCAAGGAACTAATATATAAATGACACATGGACATGGACAATGGGGTGGGGATTGACTGTGGGAGAAGGGGTGGGAGGGGTGGGGAGAAGCAATGTGGGAAAAAGTGGGGCAAATGTAATAGAAAAACATTAAATAAAAAAATAGAAACAGACTCATAGAGAACACAGGGATTGTCAGAGGGGAGGGGAGTTGGGGGACTAGGTGAAAAAGTAGAAGGGATTGAGAAGTACAGACCGGTAATTACAAATTAGTCATGGGGATGTAAAGTAAAGCAAAGGAAATATAGTCAGTAATACAGTAATAACTGTGTATGTGCCAGTTGGATAATGGAACTATCAGGGAGATCACTTGGTAAAGTACCTTAATGTCTAACCACTATGCTGTTTACCTAAAACTAATTCAAAATAATAATGAATGTAAACTGTAATTGAAAAAGGAATTAATTTAAAAAGAAATAGAAATAAAATCAAAAATGGAAAACTATATAATAACTGAGAATAAATTTAGAAGCAATTCATAAATGAAAAAAGAAAAATGAGAAATTACACTTAAACAGTACAATGATATAATATGAATTAACAATAACATGTAAATTCTTTTCCTAGAATTTTTTAAATTATTGTTTCATTTTGGATTTTACAATATACAAATTGGAAGAAAATAAATAATACCAGAAAACCTCTTCTCTGAGGCCAAATAAAAGCCAAAAGCTAGTATTTTCTTATTATTTTGTAGAAAGTTGAATTATTTTCAGAACCAGCAGGACTACACCATCTAAGAGCAAAGGTGAAAATAACACAGTTCCGATGTTTGAAACTTATTTTAGATAGATGTAGAATCATGCCCAGTGGGGTTAAGGGGACACAATAACCCCAAGAAGAAAGAAATGGTAAAGGGGTTATTATTACATTACAGACCGCTTGCTCCAGAAACCAAAATAATATAAACTGCACTTAATTGAAAGTTCAAATATCAGAAGTCATAAGTGCAAGAAGTGTCAGTAAAAGATCCATCTTGGTCCAGAAGTATTCTTTTAGCCCCAAGAGTTTTCTCCTGTCTGTTAGTTAAGAGGAATGGAGTGTTAATGTCAGAACCCACCGGCGTCTTAGAGGAGAAAACTCAGGTGGCATTACTACCCTCCCCCCATGGTGAAATTGCCACCCCTTCTTGGCACCACCATGTAGTCCTATCAGAAGCCATGAAATATATATCATCTTCGGTACAGAAATTATGGCCTCTTTACACTAACCCTTCCTCATAAGACCCCATCCTTGTCTTTAAGAGACTTTGTGTGATTAAACTATGAAAAATTTTGTTGAAAAACAAACAAAAAGAAATCCAGTGTAGTCAATGTACATGCCCTAGGTTCGATCCATTTTCTTTATTTTATAATTAACTGCCTAAATGGCTTAAAAAGCTTCTGGCTTCATTAACCAATTTGGAAACATAAAGAACTTTTTCCCAAAGAATGAGCTTTCAAATTAATCCTCTAATAAGGGACTGTTTTCTGATGTTAGTCTTGATATGCCAAGGCACTGACAGATAACTGTTTGAAAATTTATGCTCAAGGCTTTTAAACAGCATGAGATATTGGTTTTAGAACCAGCTCTATAGCAGAAGGACAGGGCTAGCAGGAAGAAAGGGGGAGACAGTACTGGAGGTGCTGGTAACAATTCTTTGCCTCCTTTCTGATATTGGCATATCAATGTTGGTAAAGGGGTTCCCAGCATTTGTCCAATAGTAATTAGGCTGGATTTTTATTCCAAGAGAAAACAACCTTCGTTTTCTTGTAAATTAGGAGTTCCATGTGTTGGAATGAGAAAAAATATAAATGAAAAAAAAAGTAGAAAAGATAACCTAAAAGACTGCTACTAAATGTTAAATTTTCTAACTGTGGAAGAGACTTCTTAAATTTTACCTCAAAGGCAAAAAAAGTCCTTTATTAAGTCGATGTGTTTACTTCGGTGTTAATATCTTACTCTAAAACTGCATTGTCCAATATGGCAATACTGGCCACACGAGGCTATTAGGCACTATTTTAAATTTATATGTGCTATATGTGTTAAACACAGTCTGGATTTCCAAAATTTAGTGCTAAAGAAGAGTGTAAAATATATCTTCATATTTTTATATCAAAATTTAAATTATATTATAATATTTCATATATACCAAATTAAATTCAAACATTATTAAAATTAATTCCACCTATTTTGTTTTATGTTTATTAATGTGGCTACTAGAAAACTTAAAAGAGTACATATGTGGCTCATATTTGTGGCTTTCATTATATTTCTATTGGATAATACTGGTATATAAAATGTCTCATACTGGATAAAATTTCTTTAAATTCCCTTTAGCTCTAAAATTCTATCACTAAGAAACTGCTTGCTCAAGCTAATAAGTTTTAAATACAAAATTATTTTAGAGAAACCTAGGTGCAGTCCGAGTTCATTGTTTCTCCACACCTTTTTACCCACACCATCCAGTGATTTCTCATTCTGTCTCTGTGGATTACTAATAGCCAAGAAAAATGAATATGTTGTTTTATTTATTTATAAACTGCAAGTTTGAAGTTCATAGGGGTATCCTGAATTGGCATTTGGTAGTATTCCTTTTTACTTCACACCATACTGATGCATTTTTAGTGCTCTGTAGGAATAATGAACTCTGTGTGTTTTATTTTTTTTAAGTTTTAATATTCATAAAACAGGAGGTTTGGAATTAGAGATAATTAGCGATTTTATATTCCAGTGGTGCCCAAACATGCTGGCCCCTCTGAATCACATGGGAAATGTATAGAAAATAATCACTTCTAGGCTTGATATCTAGAGAATTTGACTCAGTAGGTCTGGGATAAGATAGGATCCTATACTTCTTAAAAAGCTGCCCAGGTCACTCAGAAGCTCAGTCAGGTTTCAAAAGCAGTGGTCTAGCTTAACTTACTTCATTCTGTAACTAGGGTAAAATGAATTGTCCTAGTACAATACTAAGGCCCAGTAGCCTCAGACCTGGAACCAGGATGCAGGGCTCCTGACTACAGGACTGTGCCATTGTGAGAGACAGTCTGTCAAACACACACATTACTCACTTCTCAAGAGCTCCAGCTATCTGTATATCTTCCTTGTCAGTTTTGATATCCAACTCTGGTTCTCCATTAAGCAAAAGCTTCAAGTTATAAATAACCAGCAAAGTACCTGGTGGAAAATAGATATTTGACTTTCAATATTTTAACTACATTAAATATTGGTCATGATGATATTACTCATCTATTGATTTAAGCTTACTCTAGTCCAAATTTCCCTTTGTACTTCAGTAAATGTGCTTGGATAAGTTCCAAGACATATGTCTTACAGCAAATTCCACTCTCTGCTAAAGAGTGTTGAGTTTCTACCATATAGCACTTCTTTTCACTACTCAATGTATTATGTCCTTCAATGTGGATTCTTAAACTTGGGCACTTCCCATAATTTGCACTATAAAAATTGTTAGGAGCCTTAGCCAAATTTTTATTACAGGTAAGGCTCTCACTGGTGGAACTACAATCAATGTACATAAAATCAAATATGAGTTTAAAAAATGTTTACAAATATGAAATATTGCTCTTAGACCCTATAACAGGTGTTGGCAAATTTTTTCGGTAAAAGGCCATGCAATAGATATTCCATGCTCTGCAGGCCATACAGTCTCTGTCACAACTACTCACAATTCAACTCTACCATTGTAGCATGAAAGCTGCCACCGAGAATATATAAATGTGTAAGTTGGTTATATTCCAATAAAACTTTATTTAAACAAACAGGTATGCAGCTGGATTTGACCTGTGGGCCGCAGTTTGCTGAACCTGCCTTAAAGCACAGTTAACAAAGCAGTCCAAAAACTTTACAAAGTTGTTTATAATATGAAGACAAACAGGATTGTCAGAGAAATTAAAGGAACACCCCAATTACACCTTTTTGGTAGTACTTAAATACAAAGGAGACCTGCACAGTGACTAAGAATTGAGCTTGGGAACCCAAATTCCTGTGTCTAAATTCTAGATCAGACATTTACTAGTGCAATGACCTTAGATAAGTTTCCTAATATTGTTGAACCTAATTCTTCTAATCTATACAGTGGAGTTTATAAAGGACCTGAAATATACAGTTGTTTTGAGGATTAAATGAGTTAATTCTTATAAACCTTTTAGAAAAGTATTCAGGAAATAGTATGTTCTTCATTAGTATTTGTAAGAATATTTCACAGTTAGAAGTCAACTATGAAATTATATTAATGGTCCTCAAAGTATATCATGTATATACTAATGAAATGAATAGTTTAATTGCCAATATTTTCCTTTATAAGGAGGTGAAAAGAATGACACAAAACATCACTATTAAAAAAATGCCACAGGTTAGAGAAGAAATTTCAAAAGTAAAGTAGGCTAAGTCAAAAACAAAGCTCTCCAATTTTCTCTATAAACATTACATAAATCAAGGAGTTGAAAAACGCAGAATGCACATAGCTTTCTCTAGAGTAGGCTTCTTTTGGTTTCTAAGTATAGAGTGTTGGAAGTCTAGAGAAAGATCAGGCACTGGAAAATGTTACTAGATATAGTACATTCTTCATGTTGAGTAGGAAGTTGGTGGAGGTTGAAAGAATGCAAAAAAAGATCTATTTGTGTGGAAAAGAATGTCTACAAGGTGTTTGCTAACTGCCACAGAAACTTGGATTCATTACCTTATAAGTTGTTAACTCATACACTTGGAGTCATCTAATCCTAGATGCTGCAGTAAGCATCTCCTAACTTTGGTATCTGGTGCAGGGACTGTAGAGCACCTGTGGTCATAGTTTGTATCATCCTCTTCTCATGCATTTTCACCAAGTTCATGCAAGTACAAACACTTCTCTCATTGTCAGGGACTTAGAATTATATATGTTTGAATTCTCTTACTACAAAACTTATGTGGATAGAATAAATTATTGCCCAGGGTGAGATTCCACGTGGTTTTATGAAAAGAAAAAATATGAACACATACATACAGCACCTTTCATAAGACACTGAAAACAAATACTTGCAACAAAACTTCAAAGTTTTGATGTCTTACCACATTTTCCATAGATTACATCAAATTGCTGCATTAATTCGGCTTCAGTTTTAAATGGAGAATACTTATAAATTATAGACAACTCCGTTGAGAATTTCTGAGGATCATCTGTGACAGATTCTCTGGTTCTTGTTAACCATGAAGGCATTGGAACCACGACCTATTTTTAAAAAAATCAATTTACTATGAAACACACAAATAAAAAACATCATCCTTTTGTCTGATCAAAATTCAGTCCACTCTTCAGCGAAATTACAGAACCAAACACAAAATCAGAAGTTTATTTTCTTCCTGTATCACAGTTTTATAAAGAAGAGACACATAACAAATACATATATAAATTAACTCTAGAAGTGAGCAAAAGGGGAGGTGAGTTAGAAGAGCATCCATACCCCATGTGGCAAAGCACCTCTCCTACATCCACAGGGACTGGATGTTCATTCTCTTTGAAGACTAGAACAAAGCATTTCTAAATTAGATGACATGCCAAGTATAGCTGTCAAGGGAAGTTACTAAAATGAGAGGGATTAAGTGAAAGTATGCATATTAGATACTGAGAACTCCAGCTCCCTTCTCAACTTTGGCTCCCAGAAGGCTGTCAAGTAGGCCTTCAGGCAGAAGACCACAGGAGTCTTCTCTGAGAAATTTGACCAGCCCAGGAGGGTTTCCCAATAAAACAGCCCAGCTAGATCTTATTATTGTGATACTTACAGCTGTCAAGCCCCACCCACGCTGTCAAGAGCTCCCAATCGGCATTTTATTGGACTAATCTTGAAAGTACATCAGGTTCTCAAATGTTCCATTCAGCATCATTTCATTATAATGCTGATGAAAAAAAAAATTCTCTGCTTGGGCCACTGTCTGTGTGTAGTTTGCACATTCTCCCCATGTCTGTGTGGGTTTTCTCCAGGTATTCTGGTTTTCTCCCACATCCCAAAGATGTGCACATGAGGTGAATGGGTGTGTCTGAACTGTCCCAGTCTGAGGGAGCATATGTATCTGTGAGTGGCCCTGCAATGGAAGGGCACTCTGTCCATGTTGGGGTCCCACGGAGTACCCTGAGCTGCTGGGAGAGGCCACCAACCACCCTATACTGGAATAAATGGGTTGGAAAATAATTATCTTATTTCTATTACCCTTTCTTAAATGCATTAGGATAGCTTATATTTATTTCAATGTTTAATATTGGAAGTGTTTTGGGTCTTTATAAGTTTGGGGGTATTTTGTAACCAGAAATATGCCGTAGGAACTTATTTGTTATCAATTAGCCTATGGTAAAATTGGTTTTGTTATACAGTAGCCCCTGGCTATATCGAGGTTCACTTATTGCAGCCTCACTGTATTGCAGGGTTTTAAAAAATATTATATTTAATTATTTATTGTGGACTTTTCACTATATAACGAGATTTTTCAGTACTGTATATGTATGTTGTTAAAGTTACATAGGTTTAAGAGTGTAGAATAAATGTAAGGTTCCTACTTCACGGGAGGGTCTGGAACGTAATACCCGTGGTAAGTGAGGGAATACTGTATATATTGTTTCCTTAAAGTCACAGTTTCCAAGAACCTATCTAGGAAGTTAAGTGAGGACACACAGTATTCAGGATAAATAACCATCTAAGAAAATCCTATAATAAACAAGCATAACCAAAGCAACTTAGTAGAAACAAAAGCCATTGGAAGAATATGAAACTTTTAGAGGAAAAAAATAAATCATTGTTAATATCTTCAGTGCTCTAAGAAGAAGTACTGTATCCATGAAAAAAGAACTAAGAAAAAATGAGAGAAAAGAAAAGATCTTTGGAAATTAAGAATGTGATTACAGGAAAAAAATTTTTTAGGAAAGAGCTGAAGGATAAATGTTAAAAAATCTCCCAGAAAACAAAAAAAAAATACAAAGGACAAAATATAAGAGAGGAAAAATAAAAAAAGAAATAAAGAACTGGTCTTAGACATCCATGAGCTAAAAAAAGAGGTGCTACAAAAAGATATGGATAAAAGAAAACCATCAAATGTTAAAGGAGAATACCCCAGAATCAAAGGACATGAGTTTCCAGATTGAAAATATCCAAAAAGCACCCAGCACAATGGATCCAAATAGATCCAACCAAAGATAAATCACTGAAATCATAATACTGGACAAACAGGGACAAAGAATATTCAAATGATGTTCAAAAAGGGGGGGAGGAGGCGGGGGGGGGTAGAGGGAGGACCAGTGGTGACTGTTGTGGCTGCTGCTGTTCTTTTACCGGGTGTTGCAGAGCACAGAACCTGTGGTGGCCCGTGATATTCTCTCTTTAGACTTTTGGTCAAAATGGAATCATAGGTAGACACAATTTGCCTCCTCACACGAGCATAGAAAGAATTACAACCAGATCTCAAAATAAATAACACCCAGATTTATCATAAAATCAAGCTGTATGTAAATTCAACAACCAAGTATTTAAAAAAGCCACATTCATCCAGATGGGTAGGAGGGGCAGAGTCATGGAGACAGGCAGAGAGGCAGTGTGGTGCAGAGATGTGGAGGCGGTGGTGGTGGAATGGATGGGTTCATGTTCACATATGGTGGATAAATATCAGAGATAAACATACATTGGGAGCGAGTGATCCCAGCCACCGGCCAGACCACACAGCCCAGGGTTCCAGCACCGGGAAGATAAATCCCTATTAGTGCTGTAAAAAATTGTGGGGTTTGGGGTGGTGGAAGAAACTGCCAGATTTTTGCCACTTAAAGAACCTGAATGGTCTTAGAACATATGCAAACCCACCCACTCTGGGTTTTACCATCAGGGAAGCAGGTGGGAGGGTGCCAGTCGCATACAGGAAGTGGGTGAAGTGACTGGAAATGGAACAAGTGCTGGGAAAACCTCCAGAAACCAGGCAACAGCATTGTCCCCTCAAAGGGCCCTCCTCCACACAGAGCAACAGCGGTGAAGTGGGTTATCCCACCCTGGTAAGTACCTAAGGCTCCATCCCACAAAATTTGCAGGTGTCTTTTCTACATAGGCCATGTTACTAAGACAGGGAGAAAAAGCAGCTCTACCTAATACACAGAAACAAACACAGGGAGGCTGCCAAACTGAGGGCAAAGAAACATGGCCCAAATGAAAGAACAGAACAAAACCCCAGAAAAGAACTAAACAAAAAGGAGATAACCAACCTATCAGATGAGGAGCTCAAAACACTGGTGATCAGGATGCTCAGAGAACTCATTGAGTATGGCAAAAAAATAAAGGAAGAAATGAAAGTTACACTACATGAAATAAAAATACACTGGGAACCAACAAAGGAGAGAATGAAGCCAAGAATCAAATCAACGATTTGGCACACAAGGAGGGAAAAAACATTCAATCAGAACAGCAGGAAGAAAAATGAATTAAAAAACAAACAAACAAACATGGATAGGTTTAGGAACCTCTGGGACAACTTTAAATGTACCAATATCTGAATCATATGGGTGCCAGAAGAAGAGGAAGAGACAGAAATTGAAAATTTATTTGGAAAAATAATGGAAGAAAACTTCCCTAACTAGGTGAAAGAAATAGGCATATAATTCCAGGAAGCACAGAGCCCCAAAAAAGTTGGACCCAAAGAGGGCCACACCAAGATACATCATAATTAAAATGCTAAAGATTAAAGATAAAGAGTGTCTTAAAGACACAGATAAGAGAAAAGCAGAGAATTACCTACAAAGGAATTCCCATAAGACTACCAGCTGATTTCTCAAAAGAAACTTTGCAGGCAAGAACGGACTGGCAAGAAGTATTCAAAGTGATGAAAAGCAAGGACCTTCAACCAAGATTACTCTATCCAGCAAAGCTATCATTTAGAATGGAAGAGTAGAGAAAGTGCTTCCAGACAAGGTAAAGCCAAAGGGGCTCATCATCACCAAGCCATTATTATATGAAATGTCAAAGGGACTTACTTAGAAAAAGAAGATCAAAATTATGAACATTAAAATGATAACAAACCCACAACTATCAACAACTTAATCTAAATAGCAAACCAAGCAAACAAGCAGAACAGGAACAGAATCATCGGTATGGATATCATCTGGAGGGTTATCAACTGGGAGGGGTAAAGGGGAGAATGGGGGGAAAAGGTGCAGGGATTAAGAAGCATAATTGGTAGGAACAAAATAGATAGGGTGGGTGCTAAGAATAGTAAAGCAAATAGAGAAGCCAAAGAACTTACATGCATGACCCATAGAAATGAACAAAGGCAGGGGTGGTGGTTGCTGGAGGGAAGGAGGGTACCAGATGGAGGGATGCAAAGGGGGAAAAATTGGGACAATTATAATAGCATAATCAATAAAATATACTTAAAAAAATTAGGGGGCAGGGAGAATGGGTCACATATGAGACTCGAGAATTAAAATCGCTTTACACTCCTTAATAACACTAGATATTAGAAGATAGTGGAGCAATGCCTTCCAAATTCTGAAGGAAAATTTATTCCAACCTAGCAGTAACACCAAAACAAGCTATCATTACATTTTCAAGTTAGATAAAAACATTTTCATGCATCTGAGATCTCAAAATAAATTTACCTCTCAGGCACCCTCACTAAAATGCTACTGGAGGATATGTTACAGCAAAAAGAAGGAACAAGCTACGAAAAAAGACATGAGATTTAGAATCGGAGATTTAACACAGTAGAGAGATGAAGAGACTAGCCTAGACAATGGCACAGGCAGGTCCCAGGGTGGCAGCTGAACACCACCCATGAAAAGTATGATCTGCAGTACCTAAGAAGTGATAAAAACATAGAAAACCAACCAAGTATTCAGTGGTAGCGATAAGCACATAGAACATTAAGCAGACAATTATTCCTGGGAAATTAAAAAGTTGTGCAGGAAAGGGAAAAATAATTGTTTATAACATGATATGATTAAGAATGGTGTTTACATAATCTCATAATGTAAATACTGAATATTGTTATAACTGTAATTACAATCACACTATAGAATTGGAAGAATATGTGTGTGATAGGAGTAGAGGAAAAAACTAAACCCTCTTCTTTTATAGTCGGGAGATTAAAAGACAATGCCTAAATCAAATCAAAAGTAGCAATACAATTACACAAAAGCATAGTTTTCTTGTGATTTCTTATGATGCCAATTGCATCTGGAAACACTAACAACAATTTTGCAACTTAGCTAAATATTTGTACAGTTTTATTACATTGTTGATTTTTGTGAATGTATAGATTAAATATCTTCCCTGCAGCAAAAAAAAAAAAAAGCAGCAGCATTATAAGCCTGTTACATAGAGATATTCAGAAAAAAATATCAAAAGTATCAGCTAATATTATTGAAAGAGACTGCCTCTGTAGAAATGGAAAGAGATTGTTGGTTTTAGTAAAAAAAAATTTTTTTAAATGGTGAAATGATCCATTTTAGAAAAGCTATAATCCTAGAGCTTTGGCCCAGTTTCACGTGCCCTTTACATACATAAAGTACAACATAAATGCTTCAAGCAACTCTTTGCTTCATGCTACTCCCTATTTCTGACTGTTCCTATTACCCAGCTCCAGTCCACTGCAGCCAGTGAGCACACTCTGTTCCTGCTGAGCAATCTCCATCTTATCTCCAGGTCTGAGACTTGCTGTACGCCATTTCTCTCCAGAACCAGCCTTTAAAGTTGCGAGTTGTGCTTACGTCATAAAACCCTTATTGACCATTCAAGGTTTTCTAATGTCTCCATCCATTTTATTGCTTTTGACAATTTGTAACAACAGGAGCACATACTCACCGAACAGCATTCTTTATAAACACCTCCATTTTGATTTTGGGTTTCTTTTATTTTTTATTGAGTTTATTGGGGTAATATTGGTTAATAGAATTATATAGGTTTCGGGTATATAAATCTATAATACATCATCTGTATATTGTATTGTGTGTTCACCACCCCAAGTCTAAACACCTCCACTTTGTCATTTATCCAATTCCTATGTGTCTGCCTTATTTTTGACAGCACTGAAAACACTTTTATGGTCAGATGGCCTTCTGCTTGTTTTCTACCTTCCACAGAGTCTACCCAGTGTTGGGTAAACAGCAGTTCCTCAACGTGTATTTGATGTACTGAATTATAACTAATTTTCTTAATAGTAAAACTCAGACACTGCAAATTAATAAAATATCTCTGGGCCATCAAATGGAGTTGAAATTATGGTCACTCAAGTTACAGTTTCAAGTTTATTTCACATTCGATTTCTTTAGATTTTACATTCCAAGACTTTGAAGCCAATATTCTATTTATTTTAAGATTGATAATCCATTTATGGCACAAATGGTAGAAATGTTTTGCAGACTTCTTACAAAAAAGCTCATTGTGTCAAAAGGAGCCTCTTATTCTGGGAGATTTGAGTATACAGGTAATGTAAATAAAATTATGAAAACTGCCTAGAGGTTAAAAACCCAAGAAAGAGTCAACAGGATGGGCCTCCAATAATCCCAGCTACCCTTTCTCAGTTTCCCAAACATACTCCTAAATTTCTAAATCATGATCAGAAAGAACTTATTATGGAAAATAACACTGATACCATTGGAATGGAAGAAAAAAATCTCAACTCTTACCTCACTCAGACCTTCTCCTTCACAGAATGTCTGAGAAAAAAAAACACAGGTCATGGTTTCTTCCTTCTTTGTAAAAAGAATCAAGTCTTTTCCAATCCTCATGGATCCACTATAATAAAATTCAAGAACATAACAGTTTACATCTCAAACACTAACAAGAAGGAATAGGTAGGCATGACACTGTGTACTATGATGGGTTTTCTCTTCATAGAAATAACTCCACTGTTTTTGCAAGAGAGTACAATATGATTATTTTTCTAAGAGTAGAGCAGATGGATTTGAACTAATCCAGCTCCACACTGTTGCTTGAGACGTGACTTCTGGAGAGAAGGTGTCGTCTGGGGCTGAAAAAGAAAACAATAATCTGTCCCTGGCAGGAGCCACCCTGATGATAGTGGCCTGTGTCCTTGCCTTTCATTGAGACTGTCTACTAAAATAAGCCATGGAAACAAATAACATCTACGCTAAACTATGCTTTGAGAAACAATATATCACAGAGATGCAATGAAGCTCTAGAGTATAGATATTCCTGAAAGAAGATTCATCATCTATTTGAAAATTAAACTTTAAAATGTTGTAAAAATCTAAGTTAGTTATGGGCATGGAAATTCCAAAACAAGGTAGGACTCCCAAGTTTATGTTCTCTTTAAAGTTTTATAAACTTGGACCATGATGTATAAGATTGCCTTTAACTAAATATTGTTCCAATATCAATAAAACATGCCTTAAAGAAAAAAATTCTCACCTTTTAAGACCATTGCCATATTGCCCAATAAACTTCAAGGGTGATAACCGTTTCTTGGATGTTCCAAAGTAAATGATATCTGAGGCTTCCTCTGTAATACACAAAAATGTTGAAGGTGGTTAGGAATTATGAGTAGTTCATCAGGGCCAGATGTCCAGGCCATAGGACACCACACAGATCTCAGGGCATTAGGACAAATCCATACCCCCTGGGTCAGCCCAGAAACAAGGCTCCTTGTCAGGCTCCATAATCTCTGACCAGGATCTTAATACTATTATATTGAAGGAGGGCAGACAGACTTAACCATGGAATTTGGGCAAATAAGAGTTTAAAGCTCTGAGGCCAATTTCCTCATCTCTGAAAGGGAAATACTAATACTTATAACACCGTTGTTGAGAAGATGAATAAAATGAATTAAATAAGATGTACTCTTCATACCCTGCACACAACACATGGCATTTTATAAATGCTAATAAATTTTAAGTATTAGGATTATTTGTGCCACTTGTAATTTTGTATAAAAGTGGTCTTTATTTAAACTCATGCGAGACTGAGAAGAATGGAATGGCTCTGGTCTGATACTACCTGAGAAGGAAGGGCTACTTGTTTCAGACTTTTAGAGTTAGTTTCCTGTTTTCTTCAGGGCATTCTGGAATTCTAGAGAAAGGTCTTCTGGATTTCAGAAAATATTAATCCATACCTCCAGAAAGCTCCCAGGTAAATGAGAAAAGACAGAAAATGGGCCTCCCTTTTGGCCTAGTTGAATATATGCTCTAGAACTGTCCTGGGGACCCTGTGTCAGTCTGGGGACACACATGCTGTAGCACAGTGGCACCTGGTGTGGGATATGTAAAACCTACCAGACACCCTCCTGTTGGAAGCTAACCTAACATTCAATCACAAATGACAATATTAGCTACAATTTATAAATTGTTTAATATGTTCTATGTACTATATTATATATCCCTGGCTGGTTTGGCTCAGTGGATTGAGCGTCGGCCTGCGAGCTAAGTGTCGCTGGTTCGATCTTCCAGTCAGGGCACATCAGAGAAGGAAAACTCTGACTCCAAAAAACCTCCGCTGCCTTGCGGCATACCTCTTCAGGGGAAAGGCTAAGGGAGTAAACCCCGACAGAAAATCCGGAGCCGGAGTCCCTAAGGCGGTTTGACGTTGTAGTCAACACCGGCAACTCCTGCGGCGCACCTGAAACCAAGCTGTATTGACTCCGTCTTTCCCTTGGACCCTTCAGCTGCGAAGAGAGGGGGGGTCTGCTGCATGGGCAACAGCAGACTCTCCATATCACCCTGCCCAGGCTCTGTAGCTTCAGCTTCACTGGAGAGGACACTCCAGCGTCATCGCAAGATGTCGATTCAACACGGGAGGAGACAGATACCGTGTCACTCCCGAGTCGGACTGCACAGCCATTCTCGGCGGTGCAGATAGACTCTTAAGAAGCTACACCATCGTCTCTCGAGACGGAAGGCTGCCGACGACGACTATATTATATACTTCACATGCACCATTTAATATTTACAACAAACTGACAAGGAAGACAGTATTATTACTTGCATGTTACAGATGAAGACATTAAAGTTTAAGGAGTTTATGTAGCCTTCCCAAGGTCACACAGCTGATAAAGCTACCGCCAGCATTACAATCCAGATTTGTCAAAGATCGGATCCCATGGTTTTCATTACACACTACATAGACTCCCAAGTATGGTAGCTAGAGTTCTGGGCAGAGGGTCAGAACACTGAATAGGACAGACATGACCTCGCCCTCAACAGCTTTATGTTGTGGTAGGAGAAACAGATTAAAAGAAGTAGGCAAATAAACAAGGTAATTTCTAAGTGTTAAGTGAAGGCAACAAAACCAGGGTAATGAGATGAAGAATTAACAGGAGGGTGTTCTACAGGTAGAATGATCAGGGAAGGCTACTTTTATAAGGTGACAACTCAGAAGAGGTTCATGACGAAGGTGTGGCTGGAGTGCTGTAAGCAAGGAGGTGAATAGCAGGAGAAAAGGTCAGAGGGCAAATAGCGCAAGAAATTGAAAGAATTACTGGGGAGTATAAATTTTACTCTAAACAAATGAAAAAGCACTAATAGTTTTTATCATCAGAATAAGATGATAGGATTTATGTTAAAAAAAAAAAATCCACTCAGGATTTCCGTATGGGGAATGGACTGTCCTGGGACAATTCCGGAGGTGAAAGAGTTTGGAAATTACTGAAGTCATCTTCTAAGAGTCAAGATTGATCTGGCTCAGTTTGGACAACAGATAGATTCTATTTTCAGTCATCAGATAAACCCTTCCTTCTAACTTATTACTTGATTTCTAATTAATGTTAATAAATGATAGCTCTCTCAACACTAATGGACTTTTCTTAAATACTATTCTATATGTCAACTGAAGTGTGCTCCTTCTGAAGATCTGAGTATCGTTTTCTTGTGTTTTGATCATGGAGACATATAAAATGAACTGCTTTTTTTAAAGAATTGCCTTGGAATATATCACATATTCTATTATTTATTTTAAGAATTTGGAAAATAAACTTAACATAAAGCCTAGAAGTGAAAAATAAAACTGCTTTTTCAGCGTGGCATTCTCGCAAACTCTGTTCTCATATTTAAACATTGAAGAACCAACAATACTTTTTAATCAAAATGACCTGGAAAAAATCAAAATTATCCATACAGAGTCAACAAGGACTGAGCAGGACGCTTGAACATTTCTAACTTCCTGATAAATTATTATTTGACTATTCAGACCAAGGCAGACCTTCCAAGACTCAGAAGAAGATACTGCTTCACTTTGTGTTCTTAGCTTCTATCAGCGTGAAGGAGCATTCTTTCCCCTGGTATGGCACTGACCAGAA
This sequence comes from Furipterus horrens, assembly GCF_987537825.1. NCBI lineage: Eukaryota > Metazoa > Chordata > Mammalia > Chiroptera > Furipteridae > Furipterus > Furipterus horrens. Next base: position 92,769,865 of record NW_028327171.1, read on the forward strand.
CAGTCACTATTTTTAAACCTAGTGATCAAAACCTTAGCTTGTGGCACATACAAAGTGTTATAAGAATTCAAGGTTAACCTAGACCAAATAACTCAAATCCTTCATCAGAACCATTTCAACTCCATAGCACATCGGTATTATGCACCTACTATGTGCTGGCTTTTTGCTAGCCTTGATGATACAAAGATAAGTCATGAAATGTACTGTAGAGGTATTCATTATGATGCGTACACTCAACTGAAGCAACTAAACCTTTGAACATGCAAAGAAAAATCACAAACCACTAAAAACAAGGAGAGGTGACTTCTATCTCAAGGTTAAGCAAAAAAATTTAAATTGCCTAAAGGTATTGGAAACTGCTTCAGGGTTCTCGCAAGCAATACCTAAAGGATGGTCTAAAAAACAATTTCAAAATCCAACCAGTAATTATTTGTATTCCATTCATTCTCAGATGTTTTTTCATACAAGTAATCAGGTACCTTCTGCCTTTCATTTTTCTGGCAATGTTTATTTATGTTCACTTTTTGTCTTGGTTTAGATGGTTGCAATGAATTTACTCTGTCAGTTGAAATATTTAAACCTAAAAAGTTCAACAATATATTGACACTGGGGTTTATTTTCCCTAATAGCTCCATACCTGTTTTTGCACAGCTAGCTCCATCTACTTTTATTTATTTTATTGGTTTTCAGACTGTTTCCTCTAACAGCCAGTTAGGTACCTAGATAATTAACTTACCAGGGCTCATACCACATCCATTATCCAGGAAGCACAACATGAATCCACCCTGCAGTTTTTCATTATCCACTGTAAGAGAAAGCAGTTATTACTAATAAATATTGGAATTAATTTGTTCATCAGAAAGTCATGCTGCTCACATAATTATTTGTCCTCCTCAAATGCAGCCACTGAGTGACAGAGTTGTGGCACAACGATAGAGTTCAGAAAGGCATTTTGACTACAATTTCACAAGAAATTACAGGGAGAAAACAATCAAGCCAAAAAAGGCTTTGAATTAATGTAAACCATCCATACATTAATAAGTTATGTATACAGCATGACACGCCCAGCTTTAGAATTTGACTGGTCCTTTAGATTCCACATGTTTCTTCCCCGGGGGAGAGAAGAAAGGTAGATGGCGATGTGACCCCAGGATCCCTCTATCCAAACTTATCAACCTTTATTCCCTTCCACCAAAGCTCTAATTCCAAAGTCAATCTGGAGCATTTCTATTAAATTCATCAGATTTCTTCCAAGTAGTTAATTCCCATAAGAGCCATTTAAGCATGCTTCTTTTGCTATTGTAGATTTTTCTGAGTTTATAGATTTTTACTTATTTCAACACCACAGTCAGGGAACCACAATTACAAGGAAAGGACCAACCTTAGAAACTTTCAGAGCTCTGACAGTTAGTAAAACCAACCTTTCCAGTAGTGTCTTTAATTCCAGATTCATCCAATTTGAATGCTTAACATATTTAAACCAAACACTAGAAATGTCTACCAATTCTAAATAACCACTTTCTCCCTTCGTAGGAACATGTCAAGATTGTAAAAACAAAGAAAGACATTCAAGAGCAAGTACTGAATGCAAGTAGAGCCAAGAAATGGCTTAGATAATATTTGTTGTGTTCATTTTTATAGTAAAACTGAAAATACTTTACAAAGATTCATTTGAAATTAAATTTATGGTGATAATTTGAAAGTATGTTGTTCCAACATAATTTCTCAGAGATCTACCATTTGCTGTGGTAGTCTTAACCTTTGAAAGTTTGACGCAGAATTTATTCAAATTTCCGAGTATGTATGTTCATTTTTATTTTATTCTTTAGAAATTGATAGCTTATAAGTTGCCAATCCCTGTTAGTTTTAAAAATATATATGTTCAAAATATTTTGAATAGGAGCAGTTTAATCATGAAACCAGCGCATGTTACAACGAATCAAGTTAAAATCTGAAAGTTGCTCAGTGGGACCACCAGGAGCAATAGCTGGATTCTTATCATAAATATATTTGGTATACACTTCTCAAATTGCCACAGCATTAACAATATCAACTTCGCTTCGAGCAGAGGAATGGGAATTCTATCACAGTATAACATTTACTTATCAACATCTTCATAAATTGGAGTGGAAACATTGAATTGCAACAACATGTTTGTTTTCAGGTTTTTGGCTCATGCAACTGCACTATAAGTGACACTTTGTAAGAGTCATATCCGTTCTTTCTGAACAACATATAGCATGTCTGCAACAGTGGCTGGTTCACAAACCATATAGATTCCCCATAGCCTGTATCTGTATAAGAAGTGTTTAGAGACTGGCAGCTATGGCAGAGGTTGCCATGAGAGGTAAGCTGGGCCAGCTTGCTAGATAAATTAATTCATCCTCCTAAAGAGCAATCACAGTTGTCAATCATTGTGTTTGCAACCATGAGACATATATCTGGATGTGCCCAACCAACAGCTTTTGCAAGGTGTGCCAAAGGAATCTTGTCACCTCTCACTAATCTCACTTTCTGTGAATTTGCAGGGAGCCAGAGCTAGTATTTCTCCTCTGTGTTTGGATGAAGAGTCACCAAAATGAAACTTTGCTTACTCAAGCACTTAATCGTGGGAAATTCCTCCAGCAACAGAAAGTACTATCTTGGCCCTTTAAAATGCATGGTTATATAATCCACTAAGTACCGAATGTTATCACCTATAACAGGAACCTAAAGAACAAAACAAACAAATAAGCAAAATAGAACCAGAGGCATGGAAACAAGGAACAGACTGAAAGTGACCAGAGGGGAAGGGAGAGGGGGAGGAGGGGGGCAAGAAGGGAAAGGGTCTAGTCAAGGAACTAGTATAAATGACCCGTGGACATGGACAACAGAGCAGGGATTGACTGTAGGAGTGGGTGGAGGGCAGGGCAGTGCAGGGCAATGGGAAAAACTGGGACAACGTAATAGAACAACAATTTTAAAAAAGAAATTAAAAAAATATATGGTTCCAAAATTGCCCATTCAAGTACAGTATTTTGATAAGCTGCGGCATGAAGATAATCAAAAACAACTTCTAGTAAATTGGTTTCAATGTCCTACATCTCCCTAAGGATTATTCCACATTCACATTCAATTTCTTGAGCATCCTTCTTAGTGGCAGCAAATATTTGCCTCTTGAAGATGCATGTGATTTTTGAAAACAATCGAATTATTGGGAGTCAATTTTAATGATTAAGAGGTAGAATTAAGTTACATAATGTAATCATTTGTTTAAAAAATTTTAAAGGAGACAAAGATGGCTGCAGAATACGTGGAAGATACACTAACCTACTCCCAGGACCAATCTGGAATTACAACTAAATTAAATACAAATCATCCTGAATAACACACTGAACACTAGCTGTAGATAAGCCGAAGACAGAAGAAACTACTTCACCACAGTGAGACTGGTAGGGAGTGTGGAGGTGCAAGAAGGCTGACTGGGCTCCCGCAGGTGGCAGCTGAAGGTCCAGAGGGATATTTCAGCTGCCCAAGGGTTCACCCTGAGAAGTGTGGGGTCTAAACCCCAATTTGGGCACCCCAGCCAAGAGAACCAGAACCAAGAAAGGAACCCAAAATAACAACTGGCTGTGAAAAGCCAGAGGGTTTCTGTCAGCCAGGAAGTAATTGCTAAAGATGCATAGAGATTCTTAAAAGGGCCTACACACAGAATTGTGTTTGCAGCCACTTACTCTGGTCTCTGGCAGAGGAAGGGCAGAGTGGACTACAGATGCATGAGAGTCTGAGGTTGGTGGCTCTGGGGAGAGAACTGAAAGATCAGCCACCAGGTTCCCCATACTGAGTCATTACCCATATTTCAGAAGTCATCTTTCTTGGGCACAGAACTCCCTTCCATGCAGTATAAGCCTGATGAGAAGCAATAGCCCCACCACAGAAATCCCTCTTGCCCCACCCTGTGGAGCTTGAGCCAGGTTGCTGAGTACAGCTGGAGAACATCACAGTGCTTAAGTCTAAGAGCAAAGGCAGGTCACTATGCGCTCTGAGACTTCACCTGACATTCCTCTGGTCCTCGTGCTGGTAAAAGCAGGCTTTGGTGCACAGCTTGGTTCTTTATGCATACACCCAAACCAGCAGCAGAAGTCACAAACTATGGATTGCTGAAGGCCCCAAACAGGTTGCTCAGAGGCAGTCACAGGCAGCATCTGATATAGGGCTGAACCAGAGTCTTGGCAGATCTACTTAATACATAGAAACAGATACAAATAGGAAGCCAAATGGGAAGGTAAAGAGACAGGCCCCAAATGAAAAAAGAAGAGAATTCTCCAAAGAAAAACTAAATGAGGCCTGGCTGGTGTAGCTAGTAGATTGAGTGCCAGCCTGTGAACCGGAAAGTCACTGGTTCAAATCCCAGTCAGGGCACATGCCTGGGTTGTGGGCCAGGTTCCCAGTTGGGGGCATGATCGATGTATCTTTCACATATCAATGTCTCTCTCCTTCTATTTCTCCCTCCATTCCCTTCTCTCTAAAAATAAATAAAATCTTTAAAAAAATAGAAAAGAAAAACTAAATGAAATAGATACAATATATCAGATAGAGTTTAGAGTAATAATTATAAGGATGCTCAACAGCATAAAAAGAGGCATAGAAACCATAAAAAAAAGGACCAGTCAGAGATAAGGAATACAATATCTTAAATAAATTATACATTAGAAGGAATAAATCATAGGTCAGATGAAGCAGAGGATCGAAGTAGTGATTTGGAAGACAAGGTAGAAAAGACAACCAGGTAGAGCAGCAAAAAGAACAAAAGAACTTTAAAAATGAGGAGAGCTTAAGAAACCTTTGGAACAACACGAAGTGTAACAACATCTGCATCATGCGAATACCAGAAGGAGAAGAAAGTGAGTAAGGGATTGAGAACCTATTTGAAGAAATAATGACCAAAAACTTCCCTACTCTGGTGAGTGAAAAACACACACAGGTCCAGGAAATTCAGAGTGTTCCAACAAGATGGACCCAAGGAGGGCTACACCAAGACACATCATATATATTTTTTAATTTACTTATTTATTAGAGAGAGGGAAAGGGAGGAAGAAAGAGAGGGAGAGAAACATCAATGTGTGGTTGCCTCTCGCACACCCCCATCTGGGGACCTGACCCTCAACCCAGGCATGTGCCCTGACAGAATCAACCAGAGACCCTTTGGTTCGCAAGCCAGCACTCAATCCACTGAGCCACACTGACCAGGGCCCAAGACACATCATATTAAACTGGCAAAGCTTAAAGACAAGAAGAGAATCCTAAAGGCTGCAAGAGAAAACAGGATAGTTACCTACAAGGGAGCTCAAATTAGACTGCCATCTGATTTCTCAACAGAAACATTTCAGGCCAAAAGAGACTGGCATGAAATATTCAAGGTGAGGAAAAGAATGAACTTACAACCAAGGTTACTTTACCCAGCAAGGCTATCATTGAAAATTGAAGGAGAAATTAGGAGCTTCCCAGACAAGAAAAAACTAAGAAATTTGTTAACGCCAAAACAGTACTTCAACAAATGTTAAAAAGCTTGCTAAGAAGAAAAAGAAAAGAAGAAGGAAGAGAAGAAGAAAAAGAGGAAGAAAGAGGAGGGAAAAAAGGGAAATAGTTAAAAAAATAAAGTGGCAATAAATACATGTCTATCAATAATCACTTTAAATGTTAATAGTAAAGTGCTCCAAACAAAAGGCAAAGGGTAGCAAAATAGATAAGAAAACAAGACCCATGTATATGTTAGGAAAAGTATACAACACTGAAGAAAGAAATTGAAGAAGATACAAATAAGTAGAAGCGCATACTGTGTTCATGAATAGAAAGAATTAACATCATTAAATGTCTATGCTACCCAAAGCAATCTATAGCTTCAATACAATTCCTATCAAGATTCCAAAGACATAGTTCACAGACCTAGAACAAATATTTCAAAAATTTATATGGAACGATGGAAGACCCCAAATAGCAACAGTGATCTTGAGAAAGGAGAACAAAGTTGGAGGAATCATGCTGCCTAATAAGGCCATAGAAATCAAAACTCATGGCACTGGCATAAAAAATTTATAGCTCAATGGAACAGAACAGAGAGCACAGAAATAACCCACACCTTCATAGTCAATTAATTCTGACAGAGGAAGCAAGCACATACAATAGGTTAAAGATAGTTTATTCAATAAATGGTGTTGGGAAAATTGGATAGAAAATGCAGAAAAATGAAACTAGGCCAACTTCTTATGCCACAAAGAAGAATAAGTTCAAAATAGATTAAAAATTTAAATATTAGACCCTAAAACCATTAAAATCCTAGAAGAAAACATAGATAGTAAAACCTCAGACATTTCTCATAGCAATATTTTATCAAATATATCTTCTCAGGCAAGGGAAATGAAAAAATAAACAAATGTGTCTATATCAAACTAAAAAGTTTTTGCACAGCAAAGGAAACCATCAACAAAATAAGACAACCTACAGAATGGGAGAACATATTCACTGATACATCTGATAAGGGGTTAATATACAAAATTTATAAAGAACTTACAAAATCCAACTCCAAAAAAACCCAAATACCCCAGTTAAAAAAATGGGCAAAGGGCCTGAACAGACACTTCTCCAAAGAGGACATACAGTTGGCCAATAGACATATGAAAAGATGCTTAACTTCACTAATCATCAGAGAAATGCAAATTAAAACCACAATTAGGTATCACCTCACACCTGTCAGAATGACCATCACCAATTAACCAATAAACAACAAGCGCTGGCAAGGATGTGAAGAAAGGGTAACCCTTTTGCAATGTTGATGGGAATGCAGATTGGTGCAGTCCCTGTGGAAAACAGTATGGAGTTAACTCAAAGAATTAAAAATGGATTTGCCTCTTGACCTAGCTAACCCACTTCTGAGAATATATCCAAAGAAACCCAAAACACTAATTTGAAAGAACATAAGCACCCTATATTCATTTTAATCTAAATTTATAAGAATTGGGAGCCATCTGATGCAAGCTTCAGGCAGCTCTGCATAGTGGCAAGAACTGATTTTGTAGCTCTTGGTATACAGTTCTCATGAAAGAAGCTTGCACAAAAGGCATTTCTTCAGCAAACAGGTGGGAAAGACTCAAAATTCCCAAGATGCATATACAGTACTTACTTCTCCTATAAATCCCAATGAAGTATGCAGACAACCATAGTCTAAAAATGTAATATTCCCCTACTATCGACTCTAAAGCTTGGCATTATTTCCATTCCTTATAACTATGTATTTCAGATCATTTTCATTACCTATTAATATGCATGTCCAAAACAAACCACAACAGCTCTCCATCATCTGATTTACTCCTCCTCCTGTTGTTTCCTGCTCAATGGATGGTTTCACCCTGCCATTAGGCTTCAGCTGCCCAAGTCAAACCTCTCAATGAGCAAGTTCACCACCTCCTCACCTCATTTACAGGCAAGTCCTCTAATGTCACCTCCCTAATGTCTCTCAAATCTGACCACTTTCTCCATCCCTACTTGTTTTAGCTCAGGAAACCATCCCCTCTCCTCTGAATTACGACAACATCTCCCTAACTCCTAGCACCCACTAGAACCAGAGCATGCAGACAGCCTGCAGCCAGCTGTGCATTTCACCACTCTCCTGCTCCTCACTACCCACAGGATGAAACCCAGACCGGTTAACAAATCTCGCTTACCTTTTACAACCTGCCCACCTACCTCTCCAGGATGGTTAAGTTTATGTGTCAACCTGGCTAAGCTATGGTACCCAGTTATTTGGTCAAACACTAGACTAGATGTTGCTATGCAAGTATTTGTGGATACAATTAACATTTACCATCAGTTTAAGCAAAGCAGATCACCCTTAGTATTGAGGGTGGGCTTCATCCAATCAACTGAGGGTCTTAAAAGCAAAGACTGGGGTTTTGCAAGGAAGCAGCAATTTTCTGCCTCAAGACTATAACACAGAAACTCTACATGAGTTTCCAGGCCACTGGTTTTCCCTGAAGATTTAGAACCCTAGACAGCAATATCTGGCTATCCAGTCTGCCAACTGCCCTACAGATTTCAGACTTGCTGGTCCCACAATTATGTAAGCCAAATATATATATATTAAAAATATACACATATGTATATCTGTATATATAATGATTATATGAGTGTATAATATATATTATGTATATAATATATACATATATACATATTTATTATATATGCATATAATACATATATACACACATATGTATGTATTGTATATACGGGTGGGGGGGGAGACAGAAAGAGAGAGATAGGTTTCTATCTCCTGTTAGTTCTGTTCCTCTGAAGACCTCTGGCTAATATACTCTCCAAACTCATCTCTAGTCACCCACTCCCCCACTCATACTGCAATCTTCTACTTCTACACAAGTAATACTATTAAACTAAATCTTGACCATCTCAAACATTTGTGCAAGTCTGTCAGTGTTCCAGGGTCTCTCCAGATTCAAGCCATTGCACACACTACTCCTTTGCCCTTTCCATTCTTGACTCACCAGTCCAAGGCCTATATAGGTCTTGAGTTCATTTAAGATTTCTTCCAGGAAGCTTTCCTAAACCTTCCATGTCACCAGGTGCCTATAATGAATGTTTTATTTATAATTTGCATTCCTTATTTTTGATAGTATATTTAAATACCTATGCACATACCCATTTCTTTTTCAGACTAGTGGTTCTTACACTCTTTGGAACACAGCTGCCTCAGAGATGTGATGAAAGCTTTAGACCATTTACCCAGAAAAATGCAGATACATACCATATATTCCATGCATCCCTACACTAGGATGCCAATTCCTTAAAAGCAGGCACAGCGTGTACTCAGCACTCAGTTCACCACTTGGTAAGCACTAGAAAATATATCTCGTGCATAACCATGTTTACTAGAACTAATACACAAACAGAGATAAAACACTCATGACTAAATGTATATTTAGTTTGAATTGTATAGCCCTCAAGTTACTTGAAGAAAACCTAAGCCTGGAGAGTAATTCAGGGGCTTCAATAAATACTTTGAAAATTAGTCCAATACTTCGATTAACTATGCAGCCCCATACAAAAATCTATTTACTGGTGCATAACCACTGGCTCTGGTTTGTGTGTTTCTTTGGAAAAATTAATTTGCTAGGTTTATGGCCATATTATGGTTTGCTGCAATTAAAAAAAAACTTTATAACATAAATATGTAGTTCAAAACCAAAAACTACAAGTCCAGTTTTTCACAAAATGCATATAACCTAAAGAAAAAAATGCCACTTTGAACACAAATCGCAAAGATTCTTTTTTTTTACCTGTTATGACCCTAACAAGGACTAGAGAAAGTGACATGTATTTACTGTCATGCCCTTCTTGGTGTCTTGTTACAAACACAAAAGAAGGTAATGTGTGAATTCTGATTACATTTGTTGTACTTTGTCATTCCAGATAATTCCTCTCAACCCTTCATCAATAACATGTGCTCAAAATGCAATGCAGCTTAATTCTCTTCTCCCTTGTCCATTTCTAGAACCACTGCCCTAGTTTAAATCCTCATGAGTCTTACTCAGCTCATTTCCATGGCCCTGCCTCCCTGCTATGTCTTCTTTCACATCTCTACAGACTGTCCTGTATGCTGTTGCTGGAGTATTTTTAAAAAAAGAAAAGAGAACATTTCTAATTTGCCAAATGACGTTGCTCAAAGTTATTCAATGGCCCACTGTTTACCGAAAGAACAAATGAGCAAAACAGAACTGGAGACATGGAAATAAGGAACAAACTGATGGTGCCAAGAAAGGCCGGGGATAATGGCAGAAAGAAGAGGAAGGGTATAGTCAAGGAACTAGTATGAATGACCCATAGACATGGACAACAGGGTGTGGATTGAGCAATGGAGTTAAAATTGGGAAAACTGTAATTGAACAACAATAAACTTTTTTAAATATTTAAAAATCCCTTAGTGTGGTATTCAAAGTGCTCATCCATTTGCATCTAACAATTAGCTCTAGTCAACCTACCTAGTCACTGCTCCCTGAATGTTTTTTCCTCAAGTGTCTACATGGCTTGCCTTCTCACACCATTCAGGTTTTTGCTGGTAAGTCATCTGTTTAGTTGATTTCCTTTATCTCTCGATGAAAAACAGTGATTTTTTGTGCATCACGCTCTGTTCTCTTATTCCACTTTGGTATTTTTCTTTCAGTACATTTCATTGCCTGGTGCTTTATATATTTGTTCATTTCTTCATTGCCTCTCTCCATTAGAAGGCATGTTCTGTGAGTGCACAAACTTAATCAAACATCTTGCTCAATACTCTATCCCCAGCACCTAGAATCATTACTTGGTTCATTCAAAACAGGCCCTTAATAGTTGTTACTGAATAAATGGATGAACCTCTGAACTAGTCTACCTCTGTTCTTTTTCTCACAGTAATTCCTCAGACAGCAGTAGTCTTTTCTTCCTATACTACTTTACAAAAAGCATATCCATATTTCAAGTCCTAGCTCTTTAACATGAGGCATTCTTTCGCTGTGTTCCCATCATACCCCAAGTCACTCCTGGGCAAGAGATACTTACTCTACTTTACTCTGTGTAATTGGCTATATAAGGGAAAATGACCTCTACTCCACTACTGCTGTTTCCTTCTACATGGAATGGAGTTCTGTCCCTTGATTCACTTTTCCCCTGTAGTAGTGAGCTCCTCATCTGACTGGTAATTTGGGGAGGCTCTGTTCAGATGTCTCATGTTCCTTCTTAGGAATGAGCTGTCTGCAGAGGGCATGAGGTCCTCTCCCTCTCCTCCTGGCAAACCAGCTCCAAGGGGAAGCCTGTCTCCACTTGTGGGCAAGTGCCTGGTTCTGGGGTTTCATCAAGTCTGCTAGCTCGCTCACACTAAGCCCCATACTCCAACCTGGCACTTATTGGTAATAAAGAACGACCCTTGTTTTCTTATGTTTCAGAACTTGGAGAGTAGAAAAGGAAGAACATTATCATTGATAGTGTTTCATCAGACCTTTCTCATTGTGAACCATAAACACCCAACTGCACAGGACCTTAAACACTTAGAAAGTTGAACTGAACTGACTTCCTTTTTAAATATAGGTATGGATTTACATCACGGACTGTATTCTTTTGCCTGTGACCAATAACCAATATTTTCAGGATATCTGACAGAATGGGGGATGGGAATCAGTTTTCACAACACGCGTGTTTCCTTAGGAAGTGTTAACTATAAGACTGGATCACAGAACCTAACTTCATTTGAACCATATTGTAATGCCACGAACTAATAGGTGCAGTAAGTACTTGGTAACTAAAAATGAAGTTAATGAAGAAAACAAATTTGGTGTGAATTTTACAGCATTCAAACATTCCTACTTCACACTCACTTTGCATTTTAAAACTGTGACAAGTTGAGAATGATGTATATTTAATTATAAATACTTGTTATGTTAATATGCTTTTTAAAATAAAACTGATTTCTTCTGGCAGAAAAACACACTCTTCCAAATCACCGGTGCTTTCATAAAACCCTGAAGGAGCTAATTTTGTAAATGGGTCCTCTAACAGGTGAACAATGTCATTCTTGCAGTGTATTTTTCTCAACCTGGCTCCCCATAGGGTCACAGTGGTCACAAAGCACTTAGACTACATTAAAGATCTATGGAATGTGGTTGGATTTCATGAAATAAAGTAAAAGCAAAATAACTACAGGCTTTTCGATTGGAAGAAAAAGAAAGCAAATCTGCTCACCTGAAAACACATCAAGTCTTGAAGCCCCTGCATCTCTGGAAACAACATGAAAATATCATTGTTTCAATGTAAAATTGTTTTTTAAAATTACACTAATCTGAATTGCTTATGTGAGTATAACCTATTATCATGTAGCAAACAATAAAGGAATTCACTTAAATTGCCTCAGGAACAACCTAATTACTAAAATGTTTCACTCTACATTTATATACTAAGACCTATGATCACTCATAATTTGAGAATGTTACAAAGCCTGAAATTCAGAAGTTAAAAGGATAGATGGAATTAATGGCAGTTTTATAAAAGCTCAACCAAAAAAGATATGAACATTTAAAAAAACTAATTGGAGAATTATCCAGAAGTCAGAGAAGAATCTTCATGATATATTTTAGTTTTTAAAAAGCTAAGAAAACCAAATTACCAAGCAATAATGTACTATAGAAACACATTTTTAAGAACATATATAGTAAACATCTACATATCTGTAATGAAAGAAATGAAAATGTTAATAGGGGTTTTCTCTAAGTCAGAGGTAGGGAAAACTCTAATAGCCCATGGGCCAACTGTTTTTGTAAAGGATTGGAACACAGTCACATGCATTTACTGACATCTTGTCTGTAGCTGCTTTCACACTACAATGGCAGAGCTGAGTAGAGGACACGTGGCCCACAAAGGTGAAAGTATTTCCTGTGTGGTCTTCTATGGTGACATATGCTGTCCCCCATTCTATGTGATAAAATTGCTGGGTGAGTTTTTCTTTTCCTTTTTCTTAATTTTCTACAGTTAACATATAATATTTGCTTATTTTTTCAGTAAAAATTTAAAAAGAGGAGGAGAAATAGTCAAAGGATCCTGGCTTCAGTATCAATGGAATGAGAGAAGGGAGAAAAATAATGAAAAATAATGTCTTAGATGTGGAAGAGGGCATAGAAGGAAGCTCAGAATAATAAAAAAACAACCAGTCAGAGTCTTGTGGGAAAAACTGAATCTCTCCCCAAATTTCCATCAATTCCAACCCAAAACTACCCCATATAAGTCTAACTATGTACACTGTACTTGTCCTACATGCCTACTTTCAAAGTTAGCCCCTTAGTTCTTCTCTCACCAATTGCTTCTTCTAAGCTCCTCCTACGTAGAAATTCTGGTGCTAGCACTGCCATTTCTTACACATTTCCTACATGTCAAGTAAGCTGTGAATAATGTGAATAAAGTATTTTTGAACTATTTTGAATATTAGAAGGATTCTCTTCTAATCCTTACTACAATCACATGAAATGTATCATTATTTCCATTATATAACTATACATTACATGAAGTACCATTTACACAATAGGTGCTCAATAAATGCCACTGTACTGAAAGTTTTCAAAGAAACAGTTTCCTCACACAGAAATTTCATGGCTAGGAGGCATTGAACAATAATTCACCTTTACAGCATATTAAGACATTGTATAATGGATTTTGTAATTTAGCCCAGATAAATTTCTCTCTAAATAGCTGCATATTTGACAGAGGCTCCTAACTATTTCTTCCTTTACTGCCACTTAATTTTTCTTTTCTTTTTTATGGAAATTCTTTCAATATCTTCCAGTTCTAATTTTGACAACTACAGGAAATCACCAGAATCTTGAATAAAATGATATAAAATAATTTTGTAGAATAACACAGGGAGTATGTAAAGACCTTCCTTATGAGACCTACCGAGCATGTTGAATAAGTCTATAAAACAGCTCCATTTGACGTCAAATACTAGCATCTAAGCAGTGGTGGCAAAGTCGAGTGTCCACTGAAGACAGAAACTGAGGAGTTCAGGATGGCTTTAGGGCCATTAGGAATTGCAACATTGAAGGCACAGGCTTGTCCTAGGAGAGTGCCTGCTATGCACCTGATCCATTGCCAAATGTGGCCTCAAGGTTGCTACTTCTAAAAGATATTGAGTATCCAGATTTTAATATAGCACCTCTTATTTCTTAAACTTTACAAACAATTCCTGATTTTCTTCCTTTTCTTCATAAATATTATGTGAACTTTTATTATGAATCAAACAAACATAAGACAGGTCGGGCTTGGTCAGGGGCTTCCAGTTTACAAATGCTGCTCTAAGAACTGCTTTATTATTTTTGTAATCCTCACCCAAGTATGTATTTAATTATTTTAGAGAGATAGAGACAGAGAGAGACATTGACGTGAGAGAGACACATCTATCGGTTGCCTCCTGTACATGCCCACCCAGACTGAGGATCAGACCCACAACCTAGGTATGTGCCCTGACCAGGAATCAAACCTGCTACCTTTTGGTGTACAGGTTGATACTGCAACCAACTAAGCCACTCAACCAGGACAAGAATTGTTTTATTGATCACAATTTTCTCACTCCCCAAGTCTGAAGTCAATCTTTCTTTGCCAATCACTCAATCACCCTCTGCTACATAAACTGTTCTCACTGTTCTATTCTACATTCTGATTTTATCTGCCCTCCATTGGTGAATGAATAAGTAAATCAACTTCAGAGGAAAAGACAGTTAGCAAAATAGACAAATGTGTTCTTTCAGAGTAACAAAAGTCAAGGTTGAGATTTGTTCTATGAAGTTGCTGCAAATGGACATTGAGTAGGAGAAAGGTGTAATGGATACAAAAGGAGCCTTGCTTCAGAGCTGTGGGCAGAAGTAAACAGCAGCAACCTTTACCTCCTGGAGAGAGAGGGGGACAGAGAGAGAGAGAGAGAGAGGGAGAGAGAGAGTGAGGGAGGGAGAGGGGGGCGGAGAGAGAGAGAGAGAGAGAGAGAGAGAGAGAGAGAAGAGAGAGTCAGTCTTGGCCCCATCCCTGTTTGCTCCTAGGATGAGTTCAGGACTATCCTCACCAATCAGCTTTATTATTTTTTTCTCCTCTCCCCATCTTTCTGTGATAACTGTGATTCCATTAGTTCTAATGAGAGAAAATTTCATATGAGGAGGAGCTAGTAACGTTTTTACTTAGTATAGGGCACTGCTGTGAAGAAATTTCTGGATGGCTGACAAACTGAACACATCCTACATTTATACTCAGTCACCTCCCTTCTTAGTCCAAAAATGGGGGACAAATGCAAACAGTTGAAATCTATTTATCAAGCTGTGGCAGGGAATTTAGGTCTCTACTGGGATCCCTAATCTAACAGCCACCTACTACTTCCTGGGTAGATTGCTTTCTGCAGAAGAAGTAGGTAAAATCTACTGTTATAGGAAAATACAAATATAAAATGAATCAAGTGCCATATTTAATTAGCTGAAAAACTGACTCCCTCACAAGTCCCACAGATACACTTCAGTGGGCCTTGAATTGTTAAAGGGGTTTCTTTAAACGTTGCTGCCTTTGTCAGAAATATTAAGATGGGGTAGAGGAGTTCTGTAGCCAGACAGCCTAAATTTGCATTCTAGCTATCTGCCAAACAGCAATTGTACGACCCTGATAAGTCATCTAACTTCTCTGTGCATCAGCTTCCACATCTATAGAATTGGGATAATTACAACCACCTCTAAGTGTTCTTGTAAAGACGAATAAGCTAATACCCATCTATAGGGTACTTAGAACAGGGTCTGATACATAGTAGGAGATCAACAACAGTTGGCTATTTTCTTCTTAACTACGCAATTTACTTTGATGCAGACTTTAATAAACCTAAATTTTTAAGACACGGTATACACACTGATACGTAACTCAAAAACATCCAAATAACTATCTACTGTTACAGGTTTTTAACACAGAAACAGACATCCAGTGTACCTGAATCTCAACTTTGATCATAAATACAAACTAGATAAATATGAATAATTCCCCCTTTCACCTGTTCTTTTTCCTATAAAAATGCTTTGTTTTTATAGAAAATCAGTTCACAAAATATTGCAGGCAGGGAAAAAATGACATTATCTTTTCATCTTTAAATATAACAAAACTTGAGCTATGAGGTTCTCACAATAGCCTTTGTTCACAGACAAGCCTTACCTTGCGTTGTCCAGCAGTTCAGCCAGTGCTCCAAAAAGGAAACTGTGTGTGGTGCTGACCAAAAAAAATAAAAGGAAAGCCAGAAGTTAAACTAACACTGGAATCAGTGTAAAAGTTTCAAGAAAGTTACAGACAAATGTTCTCCAGGTCTAGACAGATAATCAATTAAGGAGTTATTCTACAAACATCTCTCTCAGCACCCTCAAGATTCTGAAGTAGATGCATTTCATTACAGAGCCAGGGCTAGGAACACGATTGCCACAAACACCCTTTCCACGCCTAATGAAACCAAGACTTCATGAGCCTTACTGCACTTAGTGCAAATTGCTTTGTAAGCATTTGCTCAAGTGTTTTCAAGTATTTTTTCATCAAAATTGTAATTGTTAAAGCCAAATTATTTCTGAGAAATCTTGATCAAAACCCTGGCCCACAAAAAGGCCCTCAGACTCCAACTGTAAGCACTGGCAGGAGATCCCTGTTCGCTTCAATTATCTTTATTTTTCTGTAGAATCTTTTCACTTCTGAAAAGCCTGCTCCTTAAATAACCTCACGAATTACTGCAGCCACTGCATCCCATAGCGCACCCCCGCACCAGGTCCTGGATGACAGAACACCCTACAGAGCCATCACTATTGACACTGCGAAGGCTGAACAGTCACCTGTGGGCGAAATCATGCTGCCTTCAGGGTCCACATTCACTTTTCATTTCCTGGTGTGGATATTTCAATCAGTAACTTTACCACAGCATTAAGGGAAGTCAGTGTGCAATTTTCTTTTTATATTTAGGAAACAGGAAGCAAAAGCAATAGATGCCCTTTGTTAAAAAACAAACAAACAAACAAACAAAAACTGCTCATTTCTACAAGAGGAAGGATCATCTGAAATGTCTGAGATTCTACTTCCCCAGGCCACATACAACACATTGGATGAAAAGTTATTTTTTTTAAATACATAAAATCACTTTTTTTGAACTTTAAACTTTAAACACATGCTGATGAGGGGGCTTTCTTGACTCAAATCTGCTTTTGAGTTTGTATTTTTAAAAAACTACTAAATATTATTGTTGCAAAAAGGTGTTCTTCACTCAAAAGAAAACTAGTATGTAAAAATCTAAAATAAAGCCAAAGAGAAGAATAGGCAATTCACTTTACAAAAGCAGCATTTAAACCAGAAACCTTTCTAGTAATTTAAAACACATGATTCAATATACAAAAATTCAAACAATCCTTCAGGAAAGTCATTGCAACCATTCTGACAAAAATAAATGCTATACAAGTTTTTGTACCATTTAACTCAAGAGATTTTACTGTCTGCCTACCATGTGCCAATGTGGGGGAACATGGTCTCTACCCTTGGAGAGCTCAAGCTAGTGGGGACTATAGAAAATACGCAAATCAGCAAACACATTAAGATGATACGATGTTATGACTAGGTGCTATGAAGGAAGGCCGATGGGGGAGAGATGCTGGTAGGGAGAAGGTATGGGTCAGTGAGAGACCCTCTTGATAGAAAGTATTTAAATAGAGCCCTGAAGGATGAGAAGAACTTGGCCCTCTGCAGAACCAGAGTGGAAACTATCCAGCAAAGCATGAAATGCAAAGACTTTGAAGCAGAAAAAAGACCCAAGGAGGCCAGACTGCCATGGCCATGGTGAAATGGGAGAGCATGTTGAGATGTGGGATGGCTGGGTTATGGTTAAGAGCTGGCACTCAGTTTACATGCACCTGGAAACCACTGTCGTGTTTTAAGAATACTGACATATCTGGTTTACTTCTGTTAAAAGCTTCCACTGACAACTTTCAGGAAAATGGGCCATAGTGGAGCAAGAATAGTAAGCAGAGAACCCAGTTTAGAGCCTATGTGGAGTCCAGAAGGGAGATGACAGCGGATGGTAGTAGAGCTGAAGAGGAATGGACGAGTTTGAGACCTAGAGACAGCACGTGACAATGGACTGGATGGGGGTTGGGGCGTGAAGCAAGGGAGAAATAAAAAATCATTCCTGTTTTTGCTAGCTAGGGGAGGTGAGAAGATGCCAATTTGTATCCAGTTTTATTCTTGCTGTTTAATGTTGCTGTCACATTTCTTATTTAATTACCAAACCAACAGATAATGGGGTAGTTTTGGGGAAGCGGAGGCTGGAACACAATACTATAATAACGTGTAGAAACTACAAAACTGAGGCTGAGGAACCTTCCTTCCCAAGAAAAAATTCACAGTCCTTCCAGCACTAGGATTAAAATTTTTCTAAAACTGAACTCAAAATTGCTATTTCTTCACTTGTCTTTCACCCCTGTTAACTATTAATTATCTCTCAGAATCCTTCCAGTTTGAAATTATTCTCCATGTTAGAGAAATAAAAACTAACCGCTGAACGTTGCCTGTTTTACTCTATTTTCTGTAAAAATTGCACTGTCCCACAGAGTAAGGTTGGCAATTTTTACCCAGTGTTCCCGTAAGAACATACACTACCTGACTATTTAGTCAGGGGCACTCACCTCTTTTCCTTTAGATTGTCAGATTAAAAAAAGAGGATAGCCACCCACTGTGAATGAATTAAAATTATACCTTTTTCTTT